>NW_024608672.1:65000-73691 GCF_018296145.1 Oncorhynchus tshawytscha | reverse complement strand
TTGACATTAATATTGTAGAGCAGGACCACACACATCCGAGCACATACACACAGAGGATCACACACACACACACACACACACACACACACACACACACACACACACACACACACACACACACACACACACACACACACACACACACACACACACACACACACACACACACACACACATAACCATATAACTGTGATTAATAATTTTGATATGAATATCAATCAAGCAGACACAATGGTGATTACACTGTCTGCTTACTGCATAATGCATTCTCTCTCCCTTTGTCTCTCCCTGTCTATCTCTCTCTCTCTTTGTCTCTCTCTGTCTATCTCTCTCTTTCTTCCCTTATCTGTTTATCTCTCTCTCTCTCTGTATCTCTCTGTCTGACTGTCTGTCTGTCTGTCTCTCTGTCTCTCTCCCTTTGTCTCTCCCTGTCTATCTCTCTCTCCCTTTGTCTCTCTCTCTCTCCCTTTGTCTCTCCCTGTCTATCTCTCTCTCCCTTTGTCTCTCTCTCTCTCCCTTTGTCTCTCCCTGTCTATCTCTCTCTCCCTTTGTCTCTCTCTCTCTCCCTTTGTCTCTCTCTCTCTCTCTCTCTCTCTCTCCCTTTGTCTCTCCCTGTCTATCTCTCTCTCCCTTTGTCTCTCTCTCTCCCTTTGTCTCTCCCTGTCTATCTCTCTCTCCCTTTGTCTCTCTCTCTCTCTCCCTTTGTCTCTCCCTGTCTATCTCTCTCTCCCTTTGTCTCTCTCTCTCTCCTTTGTCTCTCTCCCTTTGTCTCTCTTTGTCTATCTCTCTCTCCTCTCCCTTTGTCTCTCTCTGTCTCCCTTTGTCTCTCTCTGTCTCCCCTTTGTCTCTCTCTCTCTCTCTCTCTCTCCCTTTGTCTCTCCCTGTCTATCTCTCTCTCCCTTTGTCTCTCTCTCTCCCTTTGTCTCTCCCTGTCTATCTCTCTCTCCCTTTGTCTCTCTCTCTCTCCTTTGTCTCTCTTTGTCTCTCTTTGTCTCTCTCTCTCTCCCTTTGTCTCTCTCTCTCTCTCTCTCTCTCTCTCTCTCTCTCTCAATTCAAGGGGCTTTATTGGCATGGGAAACATGTGTTAACATTGCCAAAGCAAGTGAGGTAGATAATATACAAAAGTGAAATAAACAATCAAAATTAACAGTAAACATTTATAGTAAACATGATCTCTCTCTCTGTCAATTCAATTCAATGTAAGGGCTTTATTGGCATGGGAAACATAAAAAAATGAACAGTAAACATTACACTCGCAAATAGTTACAAAATAATAAAGTATCTCTCTCGCTCTATTCCCCTATCTGTTTCTGTCTGGTGCTCTCTGTCTCTCTCTCTCTTTCTGTCTGTCTCTCTCTGTTTCTCTCTCATACACTCACATGGCACACACACAAACACCTCAAGCCCCTCCTACAAAAGCAAGTGGACCTCATTTCCCATGAGTCTGTGCTCTGTGATATTAAGTCAGTTTTGTCCTTGACTTCTCTCTGCCCCCACTCATTCTGTTATCTTTTCTCCTCTATTTATCCCCCTCTCTCTCTCTCCTCCCTGCATCTCTCTCCCCCCATCTCCCCCCTCTCTCTCTATCCTCCCCCTCTCTCTCTCCTCCCCCCTGCATCTCCCTCTCTCCCCCCTCTCCCTGCATCTCCTCTCTCTCCCCCCACTCTCTCCTCTCCCTGCATCTCCCTCTCTCTCTCCCTCTCCCTCCCCCTGCATCTCCCTCTCTCTCCCCCCTCTCTCTCTCTCTCCCCCTCTCTCCTCTCTCCCCTGCATCTCCCTCTCTCTCCCCCTCTCTCTCCCCCTGCATCTCCCTCTCTCTCTCCCCCCCCTCTCTCTCCCCCTGCATCTCCCTCTCTCTCTCCCCCCTCTCTCTCTCCTCCCTGCATCTCCCTCTCTCTCCCCCCTCTCTCTCCTCCCTCATCTCCTCCCTCCCTCTCATCTCTCCCCCCTTCTCTCTCTCTCTCTCCTCCCCTGCATCTCTCTCTCTCTCTCTCACCACTCCCCCCTCCCTCTCTCTCACCATTCTCATTCCTCCTCTCTCTTCATATTTAATCAATTGTTGATCATTTAACCTCCTAGTCTCTGATGAGAGGATAGGAGGAGGAGGAGGAGGATAGAAGAAGGAGAGAAGAGGAGAGAGGAGAAGAGGGAGAGGAGAGGAGGAGAAGAGGGAGAGGAGAGGAGGAGAAGAGGGAGAGGAGAGGAGGAGAAGATGAGGGAGAGGAGAGGAGAAGATGAGGGAGAGGAGAGGAGAGGGGGAGGAGGAGGAGGGGGGGAGGAGAAAAAAATAGATGAGAGGAGAGGGGAGGAGAGGAGAGGAGGAGAAAAAGAGAGGAAGAGAGGATAGTGGTTTGTGAATCCTACAAAACAATTTACACTGCAGATGGAGAATGGACACACATCACACACGCATCATTAAACGCGGTGTGTGTCTGTGTTCTGACGTGTGTGCATGTTTGTTTGTTGACTTGCATGTCGTATTGTGTCTGCAATATCATTGCGTGCAGTAAAATGTGATTGTGATTGTGTGTGTGTGTGTGTGTGTGTGTGTGTGTGTGTGTGTGTGTGTGTGTGTGTGTGTGTGTGTGTGTGTGTGTGTGTGTGTGTGTGTGTAAAGCACTCTGTATTCATTGAGCTCAGTAGAGTCAAATCATAAATCATTCATACAATGACAAGACCTCGCCTTCTGCCCTTTATGCATTCTCTCCTCCTCCTCCTCCACTCTTCCTCTCTTCACTCATTTCTCCCTTCTCTGTCACTTCCTTTCTTCCGTCTGCTTCTATCCCTCACAATGTCCCTTTATCTTCCCTTTCTCTCCCTCTAGATACTCGCTCGCTCTCAGCGGGGGTTTTAACATGAGCACATTGGTGGGTCAAGCCCATAGGAAACCAGCACACTGTAGTCATTACACTGGCTACACATTGAATGCACTCATCACCAATCCCAGGAATTTGTTTTGAGCTACACACACAAGCATTCTTGCACTTGGGTCATGATCAGTTTTTTGGTTACTTCTGATATCTTTAACTCTTACTGCTCAGAAGACCATGGTAGTGGAGCATACATTTATAATGTAAACTAGCTAGTAATAAAGTAAACTAGCTTGGAATGAAGTAAACTATATAGTGATAAAATAAACTAGATAGTAATATAGTAAACTATATAGTGATAAATAAACTAGCTAGTAATATAGTAAACTAGATAGTAATAGAATAAACTAGAAGGGATTTGAGTAAACTAGATAGTAATATAATAAACTAGATAGTAATATAGTAAACTAGATAGTAATATAGTAAACTAGATGGTAATTGAGTAAACTAGATGGTAATATAGTACACTAGCTAGTAATTGGGTAAAATGGCTGGTAATATAGTAAACTAGATATTAATTTAGTGAACAAGATAGTAATTGAGTAAACTAGATGGTAATTGAGTATGATAGATGCTAATATAGTAAACTAGCTAGTAATAGAGTAAACTATCTAGAAATAGAGGAATCAAGATAGTAATATAGTTATCTAGATAGTAATGTAGTAAACTATATAGCTATGTAGTAAACTAGATAGTAATTGCGTAAACTAGCAAGTAATAGTGCAAACTATCTCGTAATAAGGTAAACTAGATAGTAATTGAGTAAACTATCTAGCAATAAAGTAAACTAGAATGTAATTTAGTAAACTAGATAGTAATAGAGTAAAATAGATAGTAATAGAGTAAACTAGCTAGTAAGATAATAAACTAGCTAGTAATTAGTAATATGGTAAACTAGCTAGTACTTTAGTAAACTAGATATTGATATAGTAAACTAGATAGTAATATAGTAAACTAGCTAGTACTTTAGTAAACTAGATAGTGATATAGTGAACTAGATAGTAATATAGTAAACTAGACAGTAATAGAGTAAATTAGCTAGCAATAGAATACATTAGCTAGTAATTAGTAATATTGGAAACTAGCTAGTAATAGAGTAAACTAGCTAGTACTTTAGTAAACTAGATAGTGATATAGTAATTTAGTAAACTAGCTAGTAATTTAGTAAACTAGCTAGTAATAGAGTAAACTAGCTAGCAATTGGTAATATGGTAAACTAGCTAGTAATAGATAAAACTAGATAGTAATATAGTAAACTAGATAGTAATATAGTAAACTAGATAGTAATATAGTAAACTAGCTAGTAATATATTAAACTAGATAGTAATATAGTAAACTAGCTAGTAATAGATTAAACTAGATAGTAATATAGTAAACTAGCTAGTAATAGATTAAACTAGCTATTAATAGATTAAACTAGCTAGTAATATAGTAAACTAGCTAGTAATAGACTAAACTAGCTAGTAATAGATTAAACTAGATAGTAATATAGTAAACTAGCTAGTAATAGATTAAACTAGATAGTAATATAGTAAACTAGCTGGTAATAGATTAAACTAGATAGTAATATAGTAAACTAGCTGGTAATAGATCAAACTAGATAGTAATATAGTAAACTAGCTAGTAATAGATTAAACTAGCTAGTAATATAGTAAACTAGATAGTAATAGATTAAACTAGCTAGTAATATAGTAAACTAGCTAGTAATATAGTAAACTAGATCGTAATAGATTAAACTAGCTAGTAATATAGTAAACTAGCTAGTAATATAGTAAACTAGATAGTAATATAGTAAACTAGATAGTAATAGATTAAACTAGCTAGTAATATAGTAAACTAGCTAGTAATATAGTAAACTAGATAGTAATATAATAAACTAGCTAGTAATAGATTAAACTAGCTAGTAATATAGTAAACTAGCTGGTAATAGATCAAACTAGATAGTTATATAGTAAACTAGCTAGTAATAGATTAAACTAGCTAGTAATATAGTAAACTAGCTAGTAATATAGTAAACTAGCTAGTAATATAGTAAACTAGTTAGTAATATAGTAAACTAGCTAGTAATAGATAAAACTAGATAGTAATATAGTAAACTAGATAGTAATATAGTAAACTAGATAGTAATATAGTAAACTAGCTAGTAATATATTAAACTAGATAGTAATATAGTAAACTAGCTAGTAATAGATTAAACTAGATAGTAATATAGTAAACTAGCTAGTAATAGATTAAACTAGCTATTAATAGATTAAACTAGCTAGTAATATAGTAAACTAGCTAGTAATAGACTAAACTAGCTAGTAATAGATTAAACTAGATAGTAATATAGTAAACTAGCTAGTAATAGATTAAACTAGATAGTAATATAGTAAACTAGCTGGTAATAGATTAAACTAGATAGTAATATAGTAAACTAGCTGGTAATAGATCAAACTAGATAGTAATATAGTAAACTAGCTAGTAATAGATTAAACTAGCTAGTAATATAGTAAACTAGATAGTAATAGATTAAACTAGCTAGTAATATAGTAAACTAGCTAGTAATATAGTAAACTAGATCGTAATAGATTAAACTAGCTAGTAATATAGTAAACTAGATAGTAATATAGTAAACTAGATAGTAATAGATTAAACTAGCTAGTAATATAGTAAACTAGCTAGTAATATAGTAAACTAGATAGTAATATAATAAACTAGCTAGTAATAGATTAAACTAGCTAGTAATATAGTAAACTAGCTGGTAATAGATCAAACTAGATAGTTATATAGTAAACTAGCTAGTAATAGATTAAACTAGCTAGTAATATAGTAAACTAGCTAGTAATATAGTAAACTAGCTAGTAATATAGTAAACTAGTTAGTAATATAGTAAACTAGCTAGTAATAGATTAAACTAGATAGTAATATAGTAAACTAGCTGGTAATAGATCAAACCAGATAGTAATATAGTAAACTAGCTGGTAATAGATCAAACTAGATAGTTATATAGTAAACTAGCTAGTAATAGATTAAACTAGCTAGTAATATAGTAAACTAGCTAGTAATATAGTAAACTAGCTAGTAATAGATTAAACTAGCTAGTAATATAGTAAACTAGCTAGTAATATAGTCAACTAGCTGGTAATAGATTAAACTAGATAGTAATATAGTAAACTAGCTGGTAATAGATCAAACTAGATAGTAATATAGTAAACTAGCTAGTAATAGATTAAACTAGCTAGTAATATAGTAAACTAGATAGTAATAGATTAAACTAGCTAGTAATATAGTAAACTAGCTAGTAATATAGTAAAATAGATCGTAATAGATTAAACTAGCTAGTAATATAGTAAACTAGATAGTAATATAGTAAACTAGATAGTAATAGATTAAACTAGCTAGTAATATAGTAAACTAGCTAGTAATATAGTAAACTAGATAGTAATATAGTAAACTAGCTAGTAATAGATTAAACTAGCTAGTAATATAGTAAACTAGCTGGTAATAGATCAAACTAGATAGTTATATAGTAAACTAGCTAGTAATAGATTAAACTAGCTAGTAATATAGTAAACTAGCTAGTAATATAGTAAACTAGCTAGTAATATAGTAAACTAGTTAGTAATATAGTAAACTAGCTAGTAATAGATTAAACTAGATAGTAATATAGTAAACTAGCTAGTAATAGATTAAACTAGATAGTTATATAGTAAACTAGCTAGTAATAGATTAAACTAGCTAGTAATATAGTAAACTAGCTAGTAATATAGTAAACTAGCTAGTAATAGATTAAACTAGCTAGTAATATAGTAAACTAGCTAGTAATATAGTAAACTAGATAGTAATAGATTAAACTAGCTAGTAATATATTAAACTAGCTAGTAATATAGTAAACTAGCTAGTAATAGATTAAACTAGCTAGTAATATAGTAAACTAGCTAGTAATATAGTAAACTAGATAGTAATAGATTAAACTAGATAGTAATATAGTAAACTAGATAGTAATATAGTAAACTAGCTAGTAATATAGTAAACTAGCTAGTAATAGATTAAACTAGATAGTAATATAGTAAACTAGCTAGTAATATAGTAAACTAGATAGTAATAGATTAAACTAGATAGTAATATAGTAAACTAGATAGTAATATAGTAAACTAGCTAGTAATATAGTAAACTAGATAGTAATAGATTAAACTAGATAGTAATATAGTAAACTAGTAATTTGTCTGAAATGTTTTGACACTGCATGCGTCTGCCTGCCTGTGGAAAAGGACCCGGTTACCAATATGCAACAGTTATAACGCTATTTCCTAGCTTCATCTATTGCACAGTTCCATTTCCATCAACGAGATGTGTAACTAACCTTTCTGTTACATGTGGTTCCATGGTTATTACAGTGTGCCTGTCAAACATCCACAATAAAACATCTAGCCTGTATATGGTATTATAGCTAGCCTCCAAACAGCTGTTAGCCACCACCAACCACTCCACTTGAATCCTCTTTTCCAGCTTGGCTTTATTTTAAATGTTGGCCAAATGCTCAAGTTTAGGTGGCTAATGAGGACCGAGACGTTTTTATCTCTACATTTTCTTTCATAATGCTACGTTTGAAAAGGACTGGCTAGGTGATAGCTAAGCGTTCTGGTTTGAAGAAGTGGCGACAGTGCGTGGTAAACCACTAGCTATCTATTAACTTGGCACATCAGTCCAATCAGAGTTACCGGGCATGGGACGTTGATTTATCTGTGGCCAATGACAATGAGCCTTCTTGGGCAGGCGCTTCTATTGTAAATCAATGGAGCGTCGAAGAAAGGGGCGTTTGCTGACGAGCAGGTTGCTGCGGTGACGTGGTTGGTGTCCCCATGTGTGACAGACAGCACCCTGAGCCAATCAAGTACTCTCTGTAAATTCTCCGTCTGCCCCTCCTGCTCAGAAAGAGAAACAAACAGCTGCATCGTGGATCTGTTTTTAGATCAACAACATTCAAATAATGACATTGTTTGCTAACTGATATGATATATTGTTGTGACATGAAATAACATAATTTGCACATCTTCTGGATCTTCCCCATCTGCCCTACATGACCCATCACCACTGTTCTCTCTCTCTCTCTCTCTCTCTCTCTCTCTCTCTCTCTCTCTCTCACTCTCTCTCTCTCTCTAACTCTCTCTCTCTCTCTCTCTCTGTCTCTCTCTCTCTAACTCTCTCTCTCTCTCTCTGTCTCTCTCTCTGTCTCTCAATTCAATTCAATTCAATTCAAGGGCTTTATTGGCATGGGAAACATGTGTTAACATTGCCAAAGCAAGTGAGGTAGACAACATACAAAGTGAATATATAAAGTGAAAAACAACAAAAATTAACAGTAAACATTACACATACAGAAGTTTCAAAACAGTAAAGACATTACAAATGTCATATTATATATATATACAGTGTTCTAACAATGTACAAATGGCTAAAGGACACAAGATAAAATAAATAAGCATAAATATGGGTTGTATTTACAATGGTGTTTGTTCTTCACTGGTTGCCCTTTTCTCGTGGCAACAGGTCACAAATCTTGCTGCTGTGATGGCACACTGTGGAATTTCACCCAGTAGATATGGGAGTTTTTCAAAATTGGATTTGTTTTCAAATTCTTTGTGGATCTGTGTAATCTGAGGGAAATATGTCTCTCTAATATGGTCATACATTGGGCAGGAGGTTAGGAAGTGCAGCTCAGTTTCCACCTCATTTTGTGGGCAGTGAGCACATAGCCTGTCTTCTCTTGAGAGCCATGTCTGCCTACGGCGGCCTATCTACCTCTGTCTGTCATTACATCAACAATGTACAACCTATA
>NW_024608672.1:0-60000 GCF_018296145.1 Oncorhynchus tshawytscha | reverse complement strand
AAACACACACGTGCACACACATGCACGCACACAGAAACACGTGCACACACACACACACACACACACACAGACACACAGACAGACAGCTAGCGTTTTGTTTGCATTTTGGGGATCTGCCCAGTCAGAGAGAGCCGCCTGCAGTTTGGGGATCTGCCCAGTCGGAGAGAGCAGTCTGCAGTTTGGGGATCTGCCCAGTTCGAGAGAGCAGTCTGCAGTTTGGGGATCTGCCCAGTCGGAGAGAGCAGTCTGCAGTTTGGGGATCTGCCCAGTCGGAGAGAGCAGTCTGCAGTTTGGGGATCTGCCCAGTCGGAGAGAGCAGTCTGCAGTTTGGGGATCTGCCCAGTCGGAGAGAGCAGTCTGCAGTTTGGGGATCTGCCCAGTCGGAGAGAGCAGTCTGCAGTTTGGGGATCTGCCCAGTCTGGAGAGAGCAGTCTGCAGTTTGGGGATCTGCCCAGTCAGATCTGAGAGCAGTCTGCAGTTTGGGGATCTGCCCAGTCAGAGAGAGCAGTCTGCAGTTTGGGGATCTGCCCAGTCAGAGAGAGCAGTCTGCAGTTTTTGGGGATCTGCCCAGTCAGAGAGAGCAGTCTGCAGTTTGGGGATCTGCCCAGTCAGAGAGAGCAGTCTGCAGTTTGGGGATCTGCCCAGTCAGAGAGCAGTCTGCAGTTTGGGGATCAGTCTGCAGTTTGGGGATCTGCCCAGTCAGAGAGAGCAGTCTGCAGTTTGGGGATCTGCCCAGTCAGAGAGAGCAGTCTGCAGTTTGGGGATCTGCCCAGTCAGAGAGAGCAGTCTGCAGTTTGGGGATCTGCCCAGTCAGAGAGAGCAGTCTGCAGTTTGGGGATCTGCCCAGTCAGAGAGAGCCGTCTGCAGTTTGGGGATCTGCCCAGTCAGAGAGAGCAGTCTGCAGTTTGGGGATCTGCCCAGTCAGAGAGCAGTCTGCAGTTTGGGGATCTGCCCAGTGGGGATCTGCCCAGTCAGAGAGAGCAGTCTGCAGTTTGGGATCTGCCCAGTCAGAGAGAGCAGTCTGCAGTTTGGGGATCTGCCCAGTCAGAGAGAGCCGTCTGCAGTTTGGGGATCTGCCCAGTCAGAGAGAGCAGTCTGCAGTTTGTGCACACACACACACACACACACACACACACACACACACACACACACACACACACACACACACACACACCACTGACTGATGCTAATGTGTTGTGTTGTGCTTTGTTACACACACACACACACACACACACACACACACACACACACACACACACACACACACACACACACACACTGACTGATGCTAATGTGTTGTATTGTGCTTTGTTACACACACACACACACACACACACACTGCTGACGTTGCGCTTTGCTGTGCTGCTGTCTCTGAGTACCTGGAGTATCTCATCTATCCTAATGTGGGTGTCCCTGAGAAAACATTCATTCATTACTGCTCCTGAAGGTGTCAGCAAGCCAGCTCTAGGATCAGGTCTACAAACACTGTTAACTGTTATTCATTAATTTAACGACAGCTCTAGGATCAGGTCTACAAACACTGTTGTTCATTAATTTAACGACAGCTCTAGGATCAGGTCTACAAACACTGTTGTTCATTGATTTAACGACAGCTTTAGGATCAGGTCTACAAACACTGTTAACTGTTATTCATTAATTTAGCCAGCTCTAGGATCAGGTCTACAAACACTGTTAACTGTTATTCATTAATTTAACGACAGCTCTAGGATCAGGTCTACAAACACTGTTGTTCATTAATTTAACGACAGCTCTAGGATCAGGTCTACAAACACTGTTGTTCATTAATTTAACGACAGCTCTAGGATCAGGTCTACAAACACTGTTGACTGTTATTCATTAATTTAACGACAGCTCTAGGATCAGGTCTACAAACACTGTTAACTGTTATTCATTAATGTAACGACAGCTCTAGGATCAGGTCTACAAACACTGTTAACTGTTATTCATTAATTTAACGACAGCTCTAGGATCAGTTTAGTAATGACCGTATCACCCGTCGATATGGAAGTTTTGGTTTTGAGGTCAAGGTGAAGCAAGAGGAATTTGCTCTCTGTCTCTCTCTCTCTCTCTCTCTCTCTCTCTCTCTCTCTCTCTCTCTCTCTCTCTCTCTCTCTCTCTCTCTCAATTGAATTCAATTCAATTCAAGGGGCTTTATTGACATGGGAAACATATGTTAACATTGCCAAAGCAAGTGAGGTAGATAATACACAAAAGTGAAATAAACAATAAAAATGAACAGTAAACATTACACACACAGAAGTTTCAAAACAATAAAGACATTACAAATGTCATATTATATATATATATATACAGAGTTTTAACAATGTACAAATGGTTAAAGTACACAAGGGAAAATAAATAAGCATAAATATGGGTTGTATTTACATTGGTGTTTGTTCTTCACTGGTTGCCCTTTTCTCGTGGCAACAGGTCACACATCTTGCTGCTGTGATGGCACACTGTGGAATTTCACCCAGTAGATATGGGAGTTTATCAAAATTTGATTTGTTTTCGAATTCTTTGTGGATCTGTGTAATCTGAGGGAAATATGTCTCTCTAATATGGTCATACATTGGGCAGGAGGTTAGGAAGTGCAGCTCAGTTTCCACCTCATTTTGTGGGCAGTGAGCACATAGCCTGTCTTCTCTTGAGAGCCATGTCTGCCTACGGCGGCCTTTCTCAATAGCAAGACTATGCTCACTGAGTCTGTACATAGTCAAAGCTTTCCTTAATTTTGGGTCAGTCACAGTGGTCAGGTATTCTGCCGCTGTGTACTCTCTGTTTAGGGCCAAATAGCATTCTAGTTTGCTCTGTTTTTTTGTTAATTCTTTCCAATGTGTCAAGTAATTATCTTTTTTGTTTTCTCATGATTTGGTTGGGTCTAATTGTGCTGCTGTCCTGGGGCTCTGTAGGGTGTGTTTGTGTTTGTGAACAGAGCCCCAGGACCAGCTTGCTTAGTGGACTCTTCTCCAGGTTCATCTCTCTGTAGGTGATGGCTTTGTTATGGAAGGTTTGGGGATCGCTTCCTTTTAGGAGGTTATAGAATTTAACGTCTCTTTTCTGGATTTTGATCATTAGTGGGTATCGGCCTAATTCTGCTCTGCATGCATTATATGGTGTTCTACGTTGTACACGGAGGATATTTTTGCAGAATTCTGCGTGCAGAGTCTCAATTTGGTGTTTGTCCCATTTTGTGAAGTCTTGGTTGGTGAGCGGACCCCAGACCTCAAAACCATAAAGGGCAATGGGCTCTATGACTGATTCAAGTATTTTTAGCCAAATCCTAATTGGTATGTTGAAATTTATGTTCCTTTTGATGGCATAGAATGCCCTTCTTGCCTTGTCTCTCAGATCGTTCACAGCTTTGTGGAAGTTACCTGTGGCGCTGATGTTTAGGCCAAGGTATGTATAGTTTTTTGTGTGCTCTAGGGAAACAGTGTCTAGATGGAATTTGTATTTGTGGTCCTGGTGACTGGACCTTTTTTGGAACACCATTATTTTGGTCTTACTGAGATCTACTGTCAAGGCCCAGGTCTGACAGTATCTGTGCAGAAGATCTAGGTGCTGCTGTAGGCCCTCCTTGGTTGGTGACAGAAGCACCAGATCATCAGCAAAATAGCAGACATTTGACTTTGGATTCTAGTAGGGTGAGGCCGGGTGCTGCAGACTTTTCTAGTGCCCGCGCCAATTCGTTGATATATATGTTGAAGAGGGTGGGGCTTAAGCTGCATCCCTGTCTCACCCCACGACCCTGTGTGAAGAAATTTGTGTGTTTTTTGCCAATTTTAACCGCACACTTGTTGTTTGTGTACATGGATTTTATAATGTCGTATGTTTTACCCCCAACACCACTTTCCATCAGTTTGTATAGCAGACCCTCATGCCAAATTGAGTCGAAGGCTTTTTTGAAATCAACAAAGCATGAGAAGACTTTGCCTTTGTTTTGGTATGTTTGGTTGTCAATTAGGGTGTGCAGGGTGAATACATGGTCTGTTGTACAGTAATTTGGTAGAAAGCCAATTTGAAATTTGCTCAGTACATTGTTTTCATTGAGGAAATGTACGAGTCTGCTGTTAATGATAATGCAGACGATTTTCCCAAGGTTGCTGTTGACGCAGATTCCACGGTAGTTATTGGGGTCAAATTTGTCTCCACTTTTGTGGATTGGGGTGATCAGTCCTTGGTTCCAAATATTGGGGAAGATGCCAGAGCTAAGGATGATGTTAAAGAGTTTTAGTATAGCCAATTGGAATGTGTTGTCTGTATATTTGATCATTTCATTGAGGATACCATCAACACCACAGGCCTTTTTGGGTTGGAGGGTTGTATTTTTTTCCTGTAACTCATTTAATGTCTTTGGAGAGTCCAGTGGGTTCTGGTAGTCTTTAATAGTTGATTCTAAGATCTCTCTCTCTCTCTCTCTCTCTCTCTCTCTCCCTCTCTCTCAGTTCAATTTCAATTCAATTTCTGTTTTAAGGGCTTTATTGGCATGGGGAACATGTTTTTTAAATCCCAAAGCAAGCGAAATAGATATTTAACTCTCTCCCCTTCTCTCGCTCTCTGTGTATCTGCATCCCACTGCTGGGCGCTGGCTGTTACCGCTACACATTCAGGATCTCAGAAATGGACAGAGATGGTCCTAATGACAAAATGGACCCCTAGATCTTATGCCCTTGTGGAGATCTGAGAGGATATGATTGGTGTAAACAACGAGGTGAAACTTCCACCTAGCCTATCAGAGGGCAAAGTGGGAGCTATTATCATGTTGCTTTCTAAGATTGCATTGATTTAAGTTTTAATTTATTTGCACCAAAGAAAACAAGTGATAGATAACAATACAGATAAAAACTAATCAATATAAACGGTGTGCAGGTTGGAAGCCCGAGGGCTGATATGAAAACCACACCACAAAAAACAAACGATATACAATTATATTATATTATATACAATTATATTATATACAATTATATTATATTATACTCAATTATATTATGTTATGTTATATTATATACAATTATATTATATTATATACAATTATATTATATTATACTCAATTATATTATGTTATGTTATATTATATACAATTATATTATATTATATACAATTATATTATATTATACTCAATTATATTATATTATGCTATATTATATTATATACAATTATATTATATTATATATAATTCATAAAGTACAAAAATAACAAAGGTTTGTTAAAACCACCCCACTTGGGTGCACATTCTGGGTTCTGCCTAAACTCTGTCCTGGGCCCCACTTGGGTGCACATTCTGGGTTCTGCCTAAACTCTGTCCTGGGCCCCACTTGGGTGCACATTCTGGGTTCTGCCTAAACTCTGTCCTGGGCCCCACTTGGGTGCACATTCTGGGTTCTGCCTAAACTATGGGCCCCAACATTCTGGGTTCTGCCTAAACTCTGTCCTGGGCCCCACTTGGGTGCACATTCTGGGTTCTGCCTAAACTCTGTCCTGGGCCCCACTTGGGTGCACATTCTGGGTTCTGCCTAAACTCTGTCCTGGGCCCCACTTGGGTGCACATTCTGGGTTCTGCCTAAACTCTGTCCTGGGCCCCACTTGGGTGCACATTCTGGGTTCTGCCTAAACTCTGTCCTGGGCCCCACTTGGGTGCACATTCTGGGTTCTGCCTAAACTCTGTCCTGGGCCCCACTTGGGTGCGCATTCTGGGTTCTGCCTAAACTCTGTCCTGGGCCCCACTTGGGTGCACATTCTGGGTTCTGCCTAAACTCTGTCCTGGGCCCCACTTGGGTGCACATTCTGGGTTCTGCCTAAACTCTGTCCTGGGCCCCACTTGGGTGCACATTCTGGGTTCTGCCCAAGCTGATTCAAATCATCAGAGCTGGAAGGAGAAAGCTGTGTAGTGCTCGGACAAAAAAACTAAACGTGACGCAGGTCTAGGGGTGGATACAGTCTGTGGATACCAGTCTGTAGTACTACCAGTCTGTAGATACCAGTCTGTAGATACCAGTCTGTAGATACCAGTCTGTAGTACTACCAGTCTGTAGTACTACCAGTCTGTAGATACCAGTCTGTAGATACCAGTCTGTAGTACTACCAGTCTGTAGATACCAGTCTGTAGTACTACCAGTCTGTAGATACCAGTCTGTAGATACCAGTCTGTAGTACTACCAGTCTGTAGATACCAGTCTGTAGATACCAGTCTGTAGTACTACCAGTCTGTAGATACCAGTCTGTAGATACCAGTCTGTAGTACTACCAGTCTGTAGATACCAGTCTGTAGTACTACCAGTCTGTAGATACCAGTCTGTAGATACCAGTCTGTAGATACCAGTCTGTAGATACCAGTCTGTAGATACCAGTCTGTAGATACCAGTCTGTAGATACCAGTCTGTAGATACCAGTCTGTAGATACCAGTCTGTAGTACTACCAGTCTGTAGATACCAGTCTGTAGATACCAGTCTGTAGATACCAGTCTGTAGTACTACCAGTCTGTAGATACCAGTCTGTAGATACCAGTCTGTAGATACCAGTCTGTAGATACCAGTCTGTAGATACCAGTCTGTAGATACCAGTCTGTAGATACCAGTCTGTAGATACCAGTCTGTAGATACCAGTCTGTACCAGTCTGTAGATACCAGTCTGTAGTACTACCAGTCTGTAGATACCAGTCTGTAGTACTACCAGTCTGTAGATACCAGTCTGTAGATACCAGTCTGTAGATACCAGTCTGTAGATACCAGTCTGTAGTACTACCAGTCTGTAGATACCAGTCTGTAGACTACCAGTCTGTAGATACCAGTCTGTAGATACCAGTCTGTAGTACTACCAGTCTGTAGATACCAGTCTGTAGATACCAGTCTGTAGATACCAGTCTGTAGATACCAGTCTGTAGTACTACCAGTCTGTAGATACCAGTCTGTAGATACCAGTCTGTAGATACCAGTCTGTAGTACTACCAGTCTGTAGATACCAGTCTGTAGATACCAGTCTGTAGATACCAGTCTGTAGTACTACCAGTCTGTAGATACCAGTCTGTAGTACTACCAGTCTGTAGATACCAGTCTGTAGATACCAGTCTGTACTACTACCAGTCTGTAGATACCAGTCTGTAGATACCAGTCTGTAGATACCAGTCTGTAGTACTACCAGTCTGTAGATACCAGTCTGTAGTACTACCAGTCTGTAGATACCAGTCTGTAGTACTACCAGTCTGTAGATACCAGTCTGTAGTCTGTACTACCAGTCTGTAGATACCAGTCTCTAGATACCAGTCTGTAGTACTACCAGTCTGTAGATACCAGTCTGTAGATACCAGTCTGTAGATACCAGTCTGTAGTACTACCAGGTGACAGTAGCAGGGAGTCTGTAGTTCTACTATGCTACTGCTACTCTCTGTTCATCATATATGCATAGTCACTTGAACCATATCTACATGTACATACTACCTCAATCAGCCTGACTAACCGGTGTCTATATGTATCCTCGCTACTTTTATAGCCTATCTACTGTATGTAGCCTCTCTACTGTATGTAGCCTCTCTACTGTATAAAGCCTCTCTACTGTATGTAGCCTCTCTACTGTATGTAGCCTCTCTACTGTATATAGCCTCCCTACTGTATGTAGCCTGTCTTTTTACTGTTGTTTTATTTATTTACCTACCTTTTGCACTATTGGTTAGAGCCTGTAAGTAAGCATTTCACTGTAAGGTGTCAACACCTGTTGTATTCAGCGCACGTGACAAATAAACTTTGACTTGATATGATTTGACCATCAGCTGACAATAGCAGGGAGTCTGTAGTACTACCAGGTGACAGTAGCAGGGAGTCTGTAGTACTACCAGGTGACAGTAGTAGGGAGTCTGTAGTACTACCAGGTGACAATAGCAGGGAGTCAGGTAACCAGTCTGTAGTACTACCAGGTGACAATAGCAGACAGTCAGCTAAACAGACTGTAGTAGTCACTCCTAGCCACAAGGGGGCAGTGAGGTCTCAGACATGGTATAAGTACTCTGTGGGTAGTCTCATATCATGTAGTACTGTGTGGATACTCAAGGGGGCAGTAATGAGTTATAATATGTTCCAATCTGCTTGTACGTATTCACACATGGACACTTCACTTACACACACACACACACACACACACACACACACACACACACACACACACACACACACACACACACACACACACACACACACACACACACACACACACACACACACACACACACACACACACACACACACACACACACAGTGGTCAATCCAACCACTTACACATTACTGAGAGAGAAGGGGCTGGGGGCAGTATGGGAAAGGAAAAATGAGAGAAGCTGGGGAAAGAGGGAGATGAATAACATTAAATGGAACATTTTGTGAGAAGGAGAGAGAGAGGCAGAGAGAGAGGAGAGAGAGGAGAGAGAGGAGAGAGAGGAGAGAGAGAGAGGAGAGAGAAAGGAGAGAGAGAGAGGAGAGAGAGGAGAGAGGAGAGAGAGAGGCACAGAGGCAGGCAGAGAGGAGAGAGGAGAGAGAAAGAGACAGAGAGAGAGACAGAGAGATAGAAGAGAGAGAAGAGAGGCAGAGAGAGAAGAGAGAGAGGGAGAGAGAGAGCGGAGAGAGAGAGAGGAGAAAGAGATGCGAGAGAGCGAGAGAGAATGAGAGGAGAGAGAGATGCGAGAGAGCGAGAGAGAATGAGAGGAGAGAGCGAGAGAGAGGGAGAGAAATAGGTACATTTTGTAACTCGTTTTGTTCAATATCATGAAGCCATTTCACTTGGCAGGGCGTCAGCCTGTTGGTCATTCAATTAAGGAAATTGAGAAGGTGGTGTGTGTGTGTGTGTCTGTAGTCAGCTCAGTCAGTGTGTGTGTGTGTGTGTGTCTGTAGTCAGCTCAGTCAGTGTGTGGGAGTGTAAACCAGCAGGAGGGAGGGAGGATAAATCTCAGAGCATAGCTGGCTCTGTCTCAGTCTTTCTCTGGCAAGCTACAGAGTACAGACTTTAGGATTATACTCCACACTCCTATATTCAATCTCTTCAATCTCTCTCCTTTATCTCTCTCTCTCTCTTTCTCTCTCTCTCTCTCTCTCTTTCTCAGTCTCGCTCTCGTCCTCTCCTCTCCTCTCTCTCTCTCTCTTTCTTTCTCAGTCTCGGTCTCGCTCTCGCTCTCGTCCTCTACTCTCTCTCTCGCTCTCTCTCTGTCTCTGTATGTGACTCTCTCAGTACTAGGGTCTATAGGTTGCTACTGTTAGAAGACACTGTGGAAGCGGTAGGGGGAGTAGCTGGGACTTTGGCATCGATGCCTTCATAAGGACTGGAGCTCGTTGTCTAGTGGATCGCAACCTGGACTGGACTCAGCTCTGGGACTTGGTTGAGGAACTGTTGGGACTTGGTTGAGGGACTGTCGGGTCGTGGTTGAGGAACCGTTGGGACGTGGTTGATGGACTGTTGGGACTTTAGCAAGTCTTCCTTGGAAGATTTGTAGACTCTTTTGGAGCAGAGAGTTAAGGATCCGGTCCTGTCCTCAACTTGTCTCTCTGTGGGTCCATGAGTGGATAGCAGGTCTGTGTGATTTGGTGTGTGTATGAATGTTCCTGTGTGTGTGTGAGTGAGTGTGTGACTTGTTGTGTGAGAGTTCCTGTGTGACTTGGTGTGTGTGATTCGGTGTGTGTGAGCTTTCCTGAGTGTGTGTGTGTGTGTGTGAGTTAGTGAGTGTATGTGTGATTTAGTGTGTGTGAGCTTTCCTGAGTGTGTGTGTGTGAGTGTGTGACTTGGTGTGTGTGAGCTTTCCTGAGTGTGTGTGTGTGAGTGTGTGACTTGGTGTGTGTGTGAGCTTTCTTGAGTGTGTGTGTGTGTGTGTGCCTGTGTGTGCATGTGTGTGAGTGAGTGAGTGTGTGATTTAGTGTGTGTGAGTGAGTGTGTGACTTGGTGTGTGTGAGCGTTCGTGTGTGTGTGTGTGTGTGTGTGTGCGTGCGTGAGCGTGCGTGCGTGTGTGTGTTCCTTTGTGTGTGTGTGTGTGTGTGCGTGCGTGCGTGCGTGCGTGCGTGTGTGTGTGTGTGTGTGTGTGCTAGCTCAGCCAGGATGAGTGTCCCCATGTTAAAGATAGGAGCGGTGCTGAGCACCATGGCCATGGTCACTAACTGGATGTCCCAGACACTGCCCTCTCTAGTGGGGCTCAACGCCACCAGTCCTGGCGGGAACCACCAGAGGATCATCAGCGTACGTACACACACACACACACACACACACACACACACACACACACACACACACACACACACACACACACACACACACACACACACACACACACACACACACACACACACACACACACACACACACACACACACACACACGCGCACACACACACACGCACACACGCGCACATACGCACACACACATACACACACACCCAGGGATGGACACAGACAGAGACCTACATATAGACACAGACCTGAAGCAGACATCTCACCTGCTGTGTGTGAATGGGTCGGACAAACACAGACCTGAAGCAGACATCTCTCCTGCTGTGTGTGAACCTGGGACATCTCTCCTGCTGACAAACACAGACCTGAAGCAGACATCTCTCCTGCTGTGTGTGAATGGGTCGGACAAACACAGACCTGAAGCAGACATCTCACCTGTGGGACAAACAAACTTTGCATTTGTGTTTAGTTCTATTTTGTGCTATTTATCTCCTGTGGATGAGAGAGAGAGAGAGAGACAGAACAGAGACCTGAAGAGAGACATCTCTCCTACTGAGAGAGGAGAGAGAGAGAGGAGAAGAGAAAGAGAGAGAGAGGAGAGAGACAGAGAGAGAGAGGAGAGAGAGAAAGAGAGAGTGAGAGGAGAGATGGGGAGACAGACAGGATAGAAGGAGCGCAAACTGAAGAGAGTGAGGGAGTCAGAAAGCGAGAATGACAGAGAGACAGAAAAAGGGTTAAGGAGAGATCATGCATCTAAATATCTCAGGAAACACAACCATCCATCTGTGAGAGATACTATTACAGCTATGGGTCACACACACACACACACACACACACACACACACACACACACACACACACACACACACACACACACACACACACACACACACACACACACACACACACACACACACACACACACACACACACAGACACTGACAGCAGCCATCTAACGTGGCTTCTGTCCCCCTGAGGATGGTGACTAACCCACATGACCTGTCCTGGCAAAGCCCCTGGCAACCCCAGACCTGGGCGATGGTCTTGTGGAACTCAGTTGGGAGAGCAGGGCAGTTGCAATGCCAGGATCTGAATCCTATTACAACCCAGAAATAAAATGCACACATTACTGTATGTCTCTTTGGATTAAAGTGTCTGCTAAATGGTATCTATTATTACGTTGCTAGTCACTGGCTGTAACACACACACACACACACACACACACACACACACACACACACACACACACACACACACACACACACACACAGACACACACACACACACACAAATCATGCAGTGAATGTTACACAATGTTATAGGGATGTTATATCTAGCAATGCTGTGATGTTATAGTGTTCTAACAAGTTATAGTGAATAGTGATATAGTGCTGTTATAGTGTTATAGTGACAAACATAGTGATGTTATAGTGATGTTATAGTGTTATAGTGATGTTATAGTGACCTATAGTGATGTTATAGTGTTATAGTGGTGTTATAGTGTAATTAGTTGTTATAGTGATGTTATAGTGATGTTATAGTGCTATAGTGATGTTATAGTGATGTTATAGTGTTATAGTGATGTTATAGTGATGTGATAGTGTTATAGTGGTGTTATAGTGATGTTATAGTGATGTTATAGTGTTATAGTGGTGTTATAGTGATGTTATAGTGTTATAGTGATGTAGTAGTGGTGTTATGTGTTATAGTGTTATAGTGATGTTATAGTGGTGTTATAGTGATGTTATAGTGGTATAGTGTTATAGTGATGTTATAGTGTTATAGTGTTATAGTGATGTTATAGTGATGTTATAGTGATGTTATAGTGTTATAGTGGTATTATAGTGATGTTATAGTGTTATAGTGTTATAGTGATATTATGGTGTTATAGTGTTATAGTGATGTTATAGTGATGTTATGGTGTTATAGTGTTATAGTGTTATAGTGATGTTATAGTGATGTTATAGTGTTATAGTGTTATAGTGATGTTATAGTGGTGTTATAGTGATGTTACAGTGGTATAGTGTTATAGTGATGTTATAGTGATGTTATAGTGTTATAGTGATGTTATAGTGGTGTTATAGTGATGTTATAGTGGTATAGTGTTATAGTGATGTTATAGTGTTATAGTGATGTTATAGTGTTATAGTGATGTTATAGTGGTGTTATAGTGATGTTATAGTGGTATAGTGTTATAGTGATGTTATAGTGATGTTATAGTGTTATAGTGATGTTATAGTGGTGTTATAGTGATGTTAAAGTGGTATAGTGTTATAGTGATGTTATATTGTTATAGTGATGTTATAGTGGTGTTATAGTTATGTTATAGTGATGTTATAGTGATGGTATAGTGATGTTATAGTGATGTTATAGTGTTATAGTGATGTTATAGTGGTGTTATAGTGATGTTATAGTGGTATAGTGTTATAGTGATGTTATAGTGATGTTATAGTGTTATAGTGATGTTATAGTGGTATAGTGTTATAGTGATGTTATAGTGTTATAGTGATGTTATAGTTTTATAGTGTTATAGTGATGTTATAGTGTTATAGTGTTATAGTGATGTTATAGTGGTGTTATAGTGTTATAGTGGTGTTATAGTGATGTTATAGTGTTATAATGATGTTATAGTGATGTTATAGTGTTATAGTGGTGTTATAGTGATGTTATAGTGATGTAATAGTGGTTTTATAGTGATGTTATAGTGTTATAGTGGTGTTATAGTGATGTTATAGTGTTATAATGATGTTATAGTGTTATAGTGATGTTATAGTGATGTTATAGTGTTATAGTGATGTTATAGTGTTATAGTGATGTTATAGTGTTATAGTGGTGTTATAGTGACGTAATAGTGGTGTTATAGTGATGTTATAGTGATGTTATAGTGCTATAGTGATGTTATAGTGATGTTATAGTGTTATAGTGATGTTATAGTGATGTGATAGTGTTATAGTGGTGTTATAGTGATGTTATAGTGATGTTATAGTGTTATAGTGGTGTTATAGTGATGTTATAGTGATGTTATAGTGGTATAGTGTTATAGTGATGTTATAGTGGTATAGTGTTATAGTGATGTTATAGTGATGTTATAGTGTTATAGTGGTATTATAGTGATGTTATAGTGTTATAGTGTTATAGTGATATTATGGTGTTATAGTGTTATAGTGATGTTATAGTGATGTTATGGTGTTATAGTGTTATAGTGTTATAGTGATGTTATAGTGTTATAGTGATGTTATAGTGGTGTTATAGTGATGTTATAGTGGTATAGTGTTATAGTGATGTTATAGTGATGTTATAGTGTTATAGTGATGTTATAGTGGTTTATAGTGATGTTATAGTGGTATAGTGTTATAGTGATGTTATGGTGTTATAGTGTTATAGTGATGTTATAGTGATGTTATGGTGTTATAGTGTTATAGTGTTATAGTGATGTTATAGTGATGCTATAGTGGTATAGTGTTATAGTGATGTTATAGTGTTATAGTGATGTTATAGTGGTGTTATAGTGATGATATAGTGGTATAGTGTTATAGTGATGTTATATTGTTATAGTGATGTTATAGTGGTGTTATAGTGATGTTATAGTGATGCTATAGTGATGGTATAGTGATGTTATAGTGATGTTATAGTGTTATAGTGATGTTATAGTGGTGTTATAGTGATGTTATAGTGGTATAGTGTTATAGTGATGTTATAGTGATGTTATAGTTTTATAGTGATGTTATAGTGGTATAGTGTTATAGTGATGTTATAGTGTTATAGTGATGTTATAGTTTTATAGTGTTATAGTGATGTTATAGTGTTATAGTGTTATAGTGATGTTATAGTGGTGTTATAGTGTTATAGTGGTGTTATAGTGATGTTATAGTGATGTTAAGGTGTTATAGTGTTATAGTGGTGTTATAGTGATGTTATAGTGGTGTTATAGTGATGTTATAGTGATATAGTGATGTTATAGTGATGTTATAGTGTTATAGTGGTGTTATAGTGATGTTATAGTGATGTTATAGTGTTATAGTGATGCTATAGTGGTGTTATAGTGGTGTTATAGTGATGTTATAGTGTTATAGTGATGTTATGGTGTTATAGTGATGTTATAGTGTTATAGTGATGCTATAGTGGTGTTATAGTGTTATAGTGTTATAGTGATGTTATAGTGATGTTATAGTCTTATAGTGATGTTATAGTGGTGTTATAGTGATGTTATAGTGGTATAGTGTTATAGTGATGTTATAGTGTTATAGTGTTATAGTGATGTTATAGTGATGTTATAGTGATGTTATAGTGTTATAGTGGTATTATAGTGATGTTATAGTGTTATAGTGTTATAGTGATATTATGGTGTTATAGTGTTATAGTGATGTTATAGTGATGTTATGGTGTTATAGTGTTATAGTGTTATAGTGATGTTATAGTGATGTTATAGTGTTATAGTGTTATAGTGATGTTATAGTGGTGTTATAGTGATGTTACAGTGGTATAGTGTTATAGTGATGTTATAGTGATGTTATAGTGTTATAGTGATGTTATAGTGGTGTTATAGTGATGTTATAGTGGTATAGTGTTATAGTGATGTTATAGTGTTATAGTGATGTTATAGTGATGTTATAGTGTTATAGTGATGTTATAGTGGTGTTATAGTGATGTTATAGTGGTATAGTGTTATAGTGATGTTATAGTGATGTTATAGTGTTATAGTGATGTTATAGTGGTGTTATAGTGATGTTATAGTGGTATAGTGTTATAGTGATGTTATATTGTTATAGTGATGTTATAGTGGTGTTATAGTTATGTTATAGTGATGTTATAGTGATGGTATAGTGATGTTATAGTGATGTTATAGTGTTATAGTGATGTTATAGTGGTGTTATAGTGATGTTATAGTGGTATAGTGTTATAGTGATGTTATAGTGATGTTATAGTGTTATAGTGATGTTATAGTGGTATAGTGTTATAGTGATGTTATAGTGTTATAGTGATGTTATAGTTTTATAGTGTTATAGTGATGTTATAGTGTTATAGTGTTATAGTGATGTTATAGTGGTGTTATAGTGTTATAGTGGTGTTATAGTGATGTTATAGTGTTATAATGATGTTATAGTGATGTTATAGTGTTATAATGATGTTATAGTGTTATAGTGGTGTTATAGTGATGTTATAGTGTTATAGTGATGTTATAGTGTTATAGTGATGTTATAGTGATGTTATAGTGTTATAGTGGTGTTATAGTGACGTAATAGTGGTGTTATAGTGATGTTATAGTGATGTTATAGTGTTATAGTGATGTTATAGTGATGTTATAGTGTTATAGTGATGTTATAGTGATGTTATAGTGTTATAGTGGTGTTATAGTGATGTTATAGTGATGTGATAGTGTTATAGTGGTGTTATAGTGGTGTTATAGTGATGTTATAGTGGTATAGTGTTATAGTGATGTTATAGTGATGTTATAGTGTTATAGTGTTATAGTGATGTTATAGTGTTGTTATAGTGATGTTACAGTGGTATAGTGTTATAGTGATGTTATAGTGATGTTATAGTGTTATAGTGATGTTATAGTGGTGTTATAGTGATGTTATAGTGGTATAGTGTTATAGTGATGTTATGGTGTTATAGTGTTATAGTGATGTTATAGTGATGTTATGGTGTTATAGTGTTTATAGTGTTATAGTGATGTTATAGTGATGCTATAGTGGTATAGTGTTATAGTGATGTTATAGTGTTATAGTGATGTTATAGTGGTGTTATAGTGATGTTATAGTGGTATAGTGTTATAGTGATGTTATATTGTTATAGTGATGTTATAGTGGTGTTATAGTGATGTTATAGTGATGTTATAGTGATGGTATAGTGATGTTATAGTGATGTTATAGTGTTATAGTGATGTTATAGTGGTGTTATAGTGATGTTATAGTGGTATAGTGTTATAGTGATGTTATAGTGATGTTATAGTGTTATAGTGATGTTATAGTGGTATAGTGTTATAGTGATGTTATAGTGTTATAGTGATGTTATAGTTTTATAGTGTTATAGTGATGTTATAGTGTTATAGTGTTATAGTGATGTTATAGTGGTGTTATAGTGATGTTATAGTGATGTTATAGGTGTTATAGTGTTATAGTGGTGTTATAGTGATGTTATAGTGGTGTTATAGTGATGTTATAGTGATATAGTGATGTTATAGTGATGTTATAGTGTTATAGTGGTGTTATAGTGATGTTATAGTGATGTTATAGTGTTATAGTGATGTTATAGTGATGTTATAGTGTTATAGTGTTATAGTGATGTTATAGTGATGTTATAGTGATGTTATAGTGGTATAGTGTTATAGTGATGTTATAGTGTTATAGTGATGTTATAGTGATATAGTGTTATAGTGGTGTTATAGTGATGTTATGGTGTTATAGTGATGTTATAGTGATGTTATAGTGTTATAGTGATGTTATAGTGATGTTATAGTGGTTTATAGTGATGTTATAGTGTTATAGTGATGTTATGTTATAGTGATGTTATAGTGTTATAGTGATGCTATAGTGGTGTTATAGTGTTATAGTGTTATAGTGATGTTATAGTGATGTTATAGTGTTATAGTGATGTTATAGTGGTGTTATAGTGATGTTATAGTGATGTTATAGTGTTATAGTGGTGTTATAGTGACGTAATAGTGGTGTTATAGTGATGTTATAGTGATGTTATAGTGTTATAGTGATGTTATAGTGATGTTATAGTGTTATAGTGATGTTATAGTGATGTGATAGTGTTATAGTGGTGTTATAGTGATGTTATAGTGATGTGATAGTGTTATAGTGGTGTTATAGTGGTGTTATAGTGATGTTATAGTGGTATAGTGTTATAGTGATGTTATAGTGTTATAGTGATGTTATAGTGATGTTATAGTGATGTTATAGTGTTATAGTGGTATTATAGTGATGTTATAGTGTTATAGTGTTATAGTGATATTATGGTGTTATAGTGTTATAGTGATGTTATAGTGATGTTATGGTGTTATAGTGTTATAGTGTTATAGTGATGTTATAGTGATGTTATAGTGTTATAGTGTTATAGTGATGTTATAGTGGTGTTATAGTGATGTTACAGTGGTATAGTGTTATAGTGATGTTATAGTGATGTTATAGTGTTATAGTGATGTTATAGTGGTGTTATAGTGATGTTATAGTGGTATAGTGTTATAGTGATGTTATGGTGTTATAGTGTTATAGTGATGTTATAGTGATGTTATGGTGTTATAGTGTTATAGTGTTATAGTGATGTTATAGTGATGCTATAGTGGTATAGTGTTATAGTGATGTTATAGTGTTATAGTGATATAGTGGTGTTATAGTGATGTTATAGTGGTATAGTGTTATAGTGATGTTATATTGTTATAGTGATGTTATAGTGGTGTTATAGTGATGTTATAGTGATGCTATAGTGATGGTATAGTGATGTTATAGTGATGTTATAGTGTTATAGTGATGTTATAGTGGTGTTATAGTGATGTTATAGTGGTATAGTGTTATAGTGATGTTATAGTGATGTTATAGTTTTATAGTGATGTTATAGTGGTATAGTGTTATAGTGATGTTATAGTGTTATAGTGATGTTATAGTTTTATAGTTTATAGTGATGTTATAGTGTTATAGTGTTATAGTGATGTTATAGTGGTGTTATAGTGTTATAGTGGTGTTATAGTGATGTTATAGTGATGTTATAGGTGTTATAGTGTTATAGTGGTGTTATAGTGATGTTATAGTGTGTTATAGTGATGTTATAGTGATATAGTGATGTTATAGTGATGTTATAGTGTTATAGTGGTGTTATAGTGATGTTATAGTGATGTTATAGTGTTATAGTGATGCTATAGTGATGTTATAGTGGTGTTATAGTGATGTTATAGTGTTATAGTGATGTTATAGTGTTATAGTGATGTTATAGTGTTATAGTGATTATAGTGGTGTTATAGTGTTATAGTGTTATAGTGATGTTATAGTGATGTTATAGTGTTATAGTGATGTTATAGTGATGTTATAGTGATTTATAGTGATGTTATAGTGTTATAGTGGTGTTATAGTGACGTAATAGTGGTGTTATAGTGATGTTATAGTGATGTTATAGTGTTATAGTGGTGTTATAGTGATGTTATAGTGTTATAGTGATGTTATAGTGTTATAGTGATGTTATAGTGATGTTATAGTGTTATAGTGGTGTTATAGTGACGTAATAGTGGTGTTATAGTGATGTTATAGTGATGTTATAGTGTTATAGTGATGTTATAGTGATGTTATAGTGTTATAGTGATGTTATAGTGATGTGATAGTGTTATAGTGGTGTTATAGTGATGTTATAGTGATGTGATAGTGTTATAGTGGTGTTATAGTGGTGTTATAGTGATGTTATAGTGGTATAGTGTTATAGTGATGTTATAGTGTTATAGTGATGTTATAGTGATGTTATAGTGATGTTATAGTGTTATAGTGGTATTATAGTGATGTTATAGTGTTATAGTGTTATAGTGATATTATGGTGTTATAGTGTTATAGTGATGTTATAGTGATGTTATGGTGTTATAGTGTTATAGTGTTATAGTGATGTTATAGTGATGTTATAGTGTTATAGTGTTATAGTGATGTTATAGTGGTGTTATAGTGATGTTACAGTGGTATAGTGTTATAGTGATGTTATAGTGATGTTATAGTGTTATAGTGATGTTATAGTGGTGTTATAGTGATGTTATAGTGGTATAGTGTTATAGTGATGTTATGGTGTTATAGTGTTATAGTGATGTTATAGTGATGTTATAGTGATGTTATAGTGTTATAGTGTTATAGTGATGTTATAGTGATGCTATAGTGGTATAGTGTTATAGTGATGTTATAGTGTTATAGTGATGTTATAGTGGTGTTATAGTGATGTTATAGTGGTATAGTGTTATAGTGATGTTATATTGTTATAGTGATGTTATAGTGGTGTTATAGTGATGTTATAGTGATGCTATAGTGATGGTATAGTGATGTTATAGTGATGTTATAGTGTTATAGTGATGTTATAGTGGTGTTATAGTGATGTTATAGTGGTATAGTGTTATAGTGATGTTATAGTGATGTTATAGTTTTATAGTGATGTTATAGTGGTATAGTGTTATAGTGATGTTATAGTGTTATAGTGATGTTATAGTTTTATAGTGTTATAGTGATGTTATAGTGTTATAGTGTTATAGTGATGTTATAGTGGTGTTATAGTGTTATAGTGGTGTTATAGTGATGTTATAGTGATGTTAAGGTGTTATAGTGTTATAGTGGTGTTATAGTGATGTTATAGTGGTGTTATAGTGATGTTATAGTGATATAGTGATGTTATAGTGATGTTATAGTGTTATAGTGGTGTTATAGTGATGTTATAGTGATGTTATAGTGTTATAGTGATGCTATAGTGGTGTTATAGTGGTGTTATAGTGATGTTATAGTGTTATAGTGATGTTATGGTGTTATAGTGATGTTATAGTGTTATAGTGATGCTATAGTGGTGTTATAGTGTTATAGTGTTATAGTGATGTTATAGTGATTATAGTCTTATAGTGATGTTATAGTGGTGTTATAGTGATGTTATAGTGGTATAGTGTTATAGTGATGTTATAGTGTTATAGTGTTATAGTGATGTTATAGTGATGTTATAGTGATGTTATAGTGATTTATAGTGATTATAGTGATGTTATAGTGTTATAGTGTTATAGTGATATTATGGTGTTATAGTGTTATAGTGATGTTATAGTGATGTTATGGATGTTATAGTGTTATATAGTGATTTATAGTGATGTTATAGTGATGTTATAGTGTTATAGTGTTATAGTGATATAGTGGTGTTATAGTGATGTTACAGTGGTATAGTGTTATAGTGATGTTATAGTGATGTTATAGTGTTATAGTGATGTTATAGTGGTGTTATAGTGATGTTATAGTGGTATAGTGTTATAGTGATGTTATAGTGTTATAGTGATGTTATAGTGATGTTATAGTGTTATAGTGATGTTATAGTGGTGTTATAGTGATGTTATAGTGGTATAGTGTTATAGTGATGTTATAGTGATGTTATAGTGTTATAGTGATGTTATAGTGGTGTTATAGTGATGTTATAGTGGTATAGTGTTATAGTGATGTTATATTGTTATAGTGATGTTATAGTGGTGTTATAGTTATGTTATAGTGATGTTATAGTGATGGTATAGTGATGTTATAGTGATGTTATAGTGTTATAGTGATGTTATAGTGGTGTTATAGTGATGTTATAGTGGTATAGTGTTATAGTGATGTTATAGTGATGTTATAGTGTTATAGTGATGTTATAGTGGTATAGTGTTATAGTGATGTTATAGTGTTATAGTGATGTTATAGTTTTATAGTGTTATAGTGATGTTATAGTGTTATAGTGTTATAGTGATGTTATAGTGGTGTTATAGTGTTATAGTGATGTTATAGTGATGTTATAGTGTTATAATGATGTTATAGTGATGTTATAGTGTTATAATGATGTTATAGTGTTATAGTGGTGTTATAGTGATGTTATAGTGTTATAGTGATGTTATAGTGTTATAGTGATGTTATAGTGATGTTATAGTGTTATAGTGGTGTTATAGTGACGTAATAGTGGTGTTATAGTGATGTTATAGTGATGTTATAGTGTTATAGTGATGTTATAGTGATGTTATAGTGTTATAGTGATGTTATAGTGATGTGATAGTGTTATAGTGGTGTTATAGTGATGTTATAGTGATGTGATAGTGTTATAGTGGTGTTATAGTGGTGTTATAGTGATGTTATAGTGGTATAGTGTTATAGTGATGTTATAGTGATGTTATAGTGTTATAGTGTTATAGTGATGTTATAGTGTTGTTATAGTGATGTTACAGTGGTATAGTGTTATAGTGATGTTATAGTGATGTTATAGTGTTATAGTGATGTTATAGTGGTGTTATAGTGATGTTATAGTGGTATAGTGTTATAGTGATGTTATGGTGTTATAGTGTTATAGTGATGTTATAGTGATGTTATGGTGTTATAGTGTTATAGTGTTATAGTGATGTTATAGTGATGCTATAGTGGTATAGTGTTATAGTGATGTTATAGTGTTATAGTGATGTTATAGTGGTGTTATAGTGATGTTATAGTGGTATAGTGTTATAGTGATGTTATATTGTTATAGTGATGTTATAGTGGTGTTATAGTGATGTTATAGTGATGTTATAGTGATGGTATAGTGATGTTATAGTGATGTTATAGTGTTATAGTGATGTTATAGTGGTGTTATAGTGATGTTATAGTGGTATAGTGTTATAGTGATGTTATAGTGATGTTATAGTGTTATAGTGATGTTATAGTGGTATAGTGTTATAGTGATGTTATAGTGTTATAGTGATGTTATAGTTTTATAGTGTTATAGTGATGTTATAGTGTTATAGTGTTATAGTGATGTTATAGTGGTGTTATAGTGATGTTATAGTGATGTTAAGGTGTTATAGTGTTATAGTGGTGTTATAGTGATGTTATAGTGGTGTTATAGTGATGTTATAGTGATATAGTGATGTTATAGTGATGTTATAGTGTTATAGTGGTGTTATAGTGATGTTATAGTGATGTTATAGTGTTATAGTGATGTTATAGTGGTGTTATAGTGTTATAGTGTTATAGTGATGTTATAGTGGTGTTATAGTGATGTTATAGTGGTATAGTGTTATAGTGATGTTATAGTGTTATAGTGATGTTATAGTGATATAGTGTTATAGTGGTGTTATAGTGATGTTATGGTGTTATAGTGATGTTATAGTGATGTTATAGTGTTATAGTGATGCTATAGTGGTGTTATAGTGGTGTTATAGTGATGTTATAGTGTTATAGTGATGTTATGGTGTTATAGTGATGTTATAGTGTTATAGTGATGCTATAGTGGTGTTATAGTGTTATAGTGTTATAGTGATGTTATAGTGATGTTATAGTGTTATAGTGATGTTATAGTGGTGTTATAGTGATGTTATAGTGATGTTATAGTGTTATAGTGGTGTTATAGTGACGTAATAGTGGTGTTATAGTGATGTTATAGTGATGTTATAGTGTTATAGTGATGTTATAGTGATGTTATAGTGTTATAGTGATGTTATAGTGATGTGATAGTGTTATAGTGGTGTTATAGTGATGTTATAGTGATGTGATAGTGTTATAGTGGTGTTATAGTGGTGTTATAGTGATGTTATAGTGGTATAGTGTTATAGTGATGTTATAGTGTTATAGTGATGTTATAGTGATGTTATAGTGATGTTATAGTGTTATAGTGGTATTATAGTGATGTTATAGTGTTATAGTGTTATAGTGATATTATGGTGTTATAGTGTTATAGTGATGTTATAGTGATGTTATGGTGTTATAGTGTTATAGTGTTATAGTGATGTTATAGTGATGTTATAGTGTTATAGTGTTATAGTGATGTTATAGTGGTGTTATAGTGATGTTACAGTGGTATAGTGTTATAGTGATGTTATAGTGATGTTATAGTGTTATAGTGATGTTATAGTGGTGTTATAGTGATGTTATAGTGGTATAGTGTTATAGTGATGTTATGGTGTTATAGTGTTATAGTGATGTTATAGTGATGTTATGGTGTTATAGTGTTATAGTGTTATAGTGATGTTATAGTGATGCTATAGTGGTATAGTGTTATAGTGATGTTATAGTGTTATAGTGATGTTATAGTGGTGTTATAGTGATGTTATAGTGGTATAGTGTTATAGTGATGTTATATTGTTATAGTGATGTTATAGTGGTGTTATAGTGATGTTATAGTGATGCTATAGTGATGGTATAGTGATGTTATAGTGATGTTATAGTGTTATAGTGATGTTATAGTGGTGTTATAGTGATGTTATAGTGGTATAGTGTTATAGTGATGTTATAGTGATGTTATAGTTTTATAGTGATGTTATAGTGGTATAGTGTTATAGTGATGTTATAGTGTTATAGTGATGTTATAGTTTTATAGTGTTATAGTGATGTTATAGTGTTATAGTGTTATAGTGATGTTATAGTGGTGTTATAGTGTTATAGTGGTGTTATAGTGATGTTATAGTGATGTTAAGGTGTTATAGTGTTATAGTTATAGTGATGTTATAGTGGTGTTATAGTGATGTTATAGTGATATAGTGATGTTATAGTGATGTTATAGTGTTATAGTGGTGTTATAGTGATGTTATAGTGATTTATAGTGTTATAGTGATGCTATAGTGTTATAGTGATGTTATAGTGATGTTATAGTGTTATAGTGATGTTATGGTGTTATAGTGATGTTATAGTGTTATAGTGATGCTATAGTGGTTTATAGTGATAGTTTATAGTGATGTTATAGTGATTTATAGTGATAGTGATGTTATAGTGGTTTATAGTGATGTTATAGTGATGTTATAGTGTTATAGTGGTGTTATAGTGACGTAATAGTGGTGTTATAGTGATGTTATAGTGATGTTATAGTGTTATAGTGATGTTATAGTGATGTTATAGTGTTATAGTGATGTTATAGTGATGTGATAGTGTTATAGTGGTGTTATAGTGATGTTATAGTGATGTGATAGTGTTATAGTGATGTTATAGTGGTGTTATAGTGATGTTATAGTGGTATAGTGTTATAGTGATGTTATAGTGTTATAGTGATGTTATAGTGATGTTATAGTGATGTTATAGTGTTATAGTGTATTATAGTGATGTTATAGTGTTATAGTGTTATAGTGATATTATGGTGTTATAGTTTATAGTGATGTTATAGTGATGTTATGGTGTTATAGTGTTATAGTGTTATAGTGATGTTATAGTGATGTTATAGTGTTATAGTTTATAGTGATGTTATAGTGTGTTATAGTGATGTTATAGTATAGTGTTATAGTGATGTTATAGTGATGTTATAGTGTTATAGTGATGTTATAGTGGTGTTATAGTGATGTTATAGTGGTATAGTGTTATAGTGATGTTATGGTGTTATAGTGTTATAGTGATGTTATAGTGATGTTATGGTGTTATAGTGTTATAGTGTTATAGTGATGTTATAGTGATGCTATAGTGGTATAGTGTTATAGTGATGTTATAGTGTTATAGTGATGTTATAGTGGTGTTATAGTGATGTTATAGTGGTATAGTGTTATAGTGATGTTATATTGTTATAGTGATGTTATAGTGGTGTTATAGTGATGTTATAGTGATGTTATAGTGATGGTATAGTGATGTTATAGTGATGTTATAGTGTTATAGTGATGTTATAGTGGTGTTATAGTGATGTTATAGTGGTATAGTGTTATAGTGATGTTATAGTGATGTTATAGTTTTATAGTGATGTTATAGTGGTATAGTGTTATAGTGATGTTATAGTGTTATAGTGATGTTATAGTTTTATAGTGTTATAGTGATGTTATAGTGTTATAGTGTTATAGTGATGTTATAGTGGTGTTATAGTGTTATAGTGGTGTTATAGTGATGTTATAGTGATGTTAAGGTGTTATAGTGTTATAGTGGTGTTATAGTGATGTTATAGTGGTGTTATAGTGATGTTATAGTGATATAGTGATGTTATAGTGATGTTATAGTGTTATAGTGGTGTTATAGTGATGTTATAGTGATGTTATAGTGTTATAGTGATGTTATAGTGTTTATAGTGATGTTATAGTGATGTTATAGTGTTATAGTGATGTTATATGTTATAGTGATGTTATAGTGTTATAGTGATGCTATAGTGGTGTTATAGTGTTATAGTGTTATAGTGATGTTATAGTGATGTTATAGTCTTATAGTGATGTTATAGTGGTGTTATAGTGATATAGTGTTATAGTGGTGTTATAGTGATGTTATGGTGTTATAGTGATGTTATAGTGATGTTATAGTGTTATAGTGATGCTATAGTGGTGTTATAGTGGTGTTATAGTGATGTTATAGTGTTATAGTGATGTTATGGTGTTATAGTGATGTTATAGTGTTATAGTGATGCTATAGTGGTGTTATAGTGTTATAGTGTTATAGTGATGTTATAGTGATGTTATAGTGTTATAGTGATGTTATAGTGGTGTTATAGTGATGTTATAGTGATGTTATAGTGTTATAGTGGTGTTATAGTGACGTAATAGTGGTGTTATAGTGATGTTATAGTGATGTTATAGTGTTATAGTGATGTTATAGTGATGTTATAGTGTTATAGTGATGTTATAGTGATGTTATAGTGTTATAGTGGTGTTATAGTGATGTTATAGTGATGTTATAGTGTTATAGTGGTGTTATAGTGGTGTTATAGTGATGTTATAGTGGTATAGTGTTATAGTGATGTTATAGTGTTATAGTGATGTTATAGTGATGTTATAGTGATGTTATAGTGTTATAGTGGTATTATAGTGATGTTATAGTGTTATAGTTTATAGTGATATTATGGTGTTATAGTGTTATAGTGATGTTATAGTGATGTTATGGTGTTATAGTGTTATAGTGTTATAGTGATTTATAGTGATGTTATAGTGTTATAGTGTTATAGTGATGTTATAGTGGTGTTATAGTGATGTTACAGTGGTATAGTGTTATAGTGATGTTATAGTGATGTTATAGTGTTATAGTGATGTTATAGTGGTGTTATAGTGATGTTATAGTGGTATAGTGTTATAGTGATGTTATGGTGTTATAGTGTTATAGTGATGTTATAGTGATGTTATAGTGATGCTATAGTGGTATAGTGTTATAGTGATGTTATAGTGTTATAGTGATGTTATAGTGGTGTTATAGTGATGTTATAGTGGTATAGTGTTATAGTGATGTTATATTGTTATAGTGATGTTATAGTGGTGTTATAGTGATGTTATAGTGATGCTATAGTGATGGTATAGTGATGTTATAGTGATGTTATAGTGTTATAGTGATGTTTATAGTGGTGTTATAGTGATGTTATAGTGGTATAGTGTTATAGTGATGTTATAGTGATGTTATAGTTTTATAGTGATGTTATAGTGGTATAGTGTTATAGTGATGTTATAGTGTTATAGTGATGTTATAGTTTTATAGTGTTATAGTGATGTTATAGTGTTATAGTGTTATAGTGATGTTATAGTGGTGTTATAGTGTTATAGTGGTGTTATAGTGATGTTATAGTGATGTTATGTTATAGTGTTATAGTGGTGTTATAGTGATGTTATAGTTATAGTGATGTTATAGTGATATAGTGATGTTATAGTGATATAGTGTTATAGTGGTGTTATAGTGATGTTATAGTGATGTTATAGTGTTATAGTGATGCTATAGTGGTGTTATAGTGATTTATAGTGATGTTATAGTGTTATAGTGATGTTATGGTGTTATAGTGATGTTATAGTGTTATAGTGATGCTATAGTGGTGTTATAGTGTTATAGTGTTATAGTGATGTTATAGTGATGTTATAGTCTTATAGTGATGTTATAGTGGTGTTATAGTGATGTTATAGTGTTATAGTGGTATTATAGTGATGTTATAGTGTTATAGTGTTATAGTGATATTATGGTGTTATAGTGTTATAGTGATGTTATAGTGATGTTATGGTGTTATAGTGTTATAGTGTTATAGTGATATTATAGTGATGTTATAGTGTTATAGTGTTATAGTGATGTTATAGTGTGTTATAGTGATGTTACAGTATAGTGTTATAGTGATGTTATAGTGATGTTATAGTGTTATAGTGATGTTATAGTGGTATTATAGTGATGTTATAGTGGTATAGTGTTATAGTGATGTTATAGTGTTATAGTGATGTTATAGTGATGTTATAGTGTTATAGTGATGTTATAGTGGTGTTATAGTGATGTTATAGTGGTATAGTGTTATAGTGATGTTATAGTGATGTTATAGTGTTATAGTGATGTTATGGTGTTATAGTGATGTTATAGTGGTATAGTGTTATAGTGATGTTATATTGTTATAGTGATGTTATAGTGGTGTTATAGTTATGTTATAGTGATGTTATAGTGATGGTATAGTGATGTTATAGTGATGTTATAGTGTTATAGTGATGTTATAGTAGTGTTATAGTGATGTTATAGTGGTATAGTGTTATAGTGATGTTATAGTGATGTTATAGTGTTATAGTGATGTTATAGTGGTATAGTTTATAGTGATGTTATAGTGTTATAGTGATGTTATAGTTTTATAGTGTTATAGTGATGTTATAGTGTTATAGTTTATAGTGATTTATAGTGGTGTTATAGTATTATAGTAATGTTATAGTGATGTTATAGTGTTATAATGATGTTATAGTGATGTTATAGTGTTATAATGATGTTATAGTGTTATAGTGGTGTTATAGTGATGTTATAGTGTTATAGTGATGTTATAGTGTTATAGTGATGTTATAGTGATGTTATAGTGTTATAGTGGTGTTATAGTGACGTAATAGTGGTGTTATAGTGATGTTATAGTGATGTTATAGTGTTATAGTGATGTTATAGTGATGTTATAGTGTTATAGTGATGTTATAGTGATGTGATAGTGTTATAGTGGTGTTATAGTGATGTTATAGTGATGTGATAGTGTTATAGTGGTGTTATAGTGGTGTTATAGTGATGTTATAGTGGTATAATGTTATAGTGATGTTATAGTGATGTTATAGTGTTATAGTGTTATAGTGATGTTATAGTGGTGTTATAGTGATGTTACAGTGGTATAGTGTTATAGTGATGTTATAGTGATGTTATAGTGTTATAGTGATGTTATAGTGGTGTTATAGTGATGTTAAAGTGGTATAGTGTTATAGTGATGTTATGGTGTTATAGTGTTATAGTGATGTTATAGTGATGTTATGGTGTTATAGTGTTATAGTGTTATAGTGATGTTATAGTGATGCTATAGTGGTATAGTGTTATAGTGATGTTATAGTGTTATAGTGATGTTATAGTGGTGTTATAGTGATGTTATAGTGGTATAGTGTTATAGTGATGTTATATTGTTATAGTGATGTTATAGTGGTGTTATAGTGATGTTATAGTGATGTTATAGTGATGGTATAGTGATGTTATAGTGATGTTATAGTGTTATAGTGATGTTATAGTGGTGTTATAGTGATGTTATAGTGGTATAGTATTATAGTGATGTTATAGTGATGTTATAGTGTTATAGTGATGTTATAGTGGTATAGTGTTATAGTGATGTTATAGTGTTATAGTGATGTTATAGTTTTATAGTGTTATAGTGATGTTATAGTGTTATAGTGTTATAGTGATGTTATAGTGGTGTTATAGTGTTATAGTAGTATTATAGTGATGTTATAGTGATGTTATAGTGTTATAGTGATGTTATAGTGGTGTTATAGTGATGTTATAGTGATATAGTGATGTTATAGTGATGTTATAGTGTTATAGTGGTGTTATAGTGATGTTATAGTGATGTTATAGTGTTATAGTGATGTTATAGTGGTGTTATAGTGTTATAGTGTTATAGTGATGTTATAGTGGTGTTATAGTGATGTTATAGTGGTATAGTGTTATAGTGATGTTATAGTATTATAGTGATGTTATAGTGATATAGTGTTATAGTGGTGTTATAGTGATGTTATGGTGTTATAGTGATGTTATAGTGATGTTATAGTGTTATAGTGATGCTATAGTGGTATTTATAGTGGTGTTATAGTGATGTTATAGTGTTATAGTGATGTTATGGTGTTATAGTGATGTTATAGTGTTATAGTGATGCTATAGTGGTGTTATAGTGTTATAGTGTTATAGTGATGTTATAGTGATGTTATAGTGTTATAGTGATGTTATAGTGGTGTTATAGTGATGTTATAGTGGTATAGTGTTATAGTGATGTTATAGTGATGTTATAGTGTTATAGTGATGTTATAGTGGTGTTATAGTGATGTTATAGCGGTATAGTGATGTTATAGTGATGTTATAGTGTTATCGTGATGTTATAGTGATGTTATAGTGTTATAGTGGTGTTATAGTGACGTAATAGTGGTGTTATAGTGATGTTATAGTGATGTTATAGTGTTATAGTGATGTTATAGTGATGTTATAGTGTTATAGTGATGTTATAGTGATGTGATAGTGTTATAGTGGTGTTATAGTGATGTTATAGTGATGTGATAGTGTTATAGTGGTGTTATAGTGGTGTTATAGTGATGTTATAGTGGTATAATGTTATAGTGATGTTATAGTGATGTTATAGTGTTATAGTGTTATAGTGATGTTATAGTGGTGTTATAGTGATGTTACAGTGGTATAGTGTTATAGTGATGTTATAGTGATGTTATAGTGTTATAGTGATGTTATAGTATGTTATAGTGATGTTAAAGTGGTATAGTGTTATAGTGATGTTATGGTGTTATAGTGTTATAGTGATGTTATAGTGATGTTATGGTGTTATAGTGTTATAGTGTTATAGTGATGTTATAGTGATGCTATAGTGGTATAGTGTTATAGTGATGTTATAGTGTTATAGTGATGTTATAGTGGTGTTATAGTGATGTTATAGTGGTATAGTGTTATAGTGATGTTATATTGTTATAGTGATGTTATAGTGGTGTTATAGTGATGTTATAGTGATGTTATAGTGATGGTATAGTGATGTTATAGTGATGTTATAGTGTTATAGTGATGTTATAGTGGTGTTATAGTGATGTTATAGTGGTATAGTGTTATAGTGATGTTATAGTGATGTTATAGTGTTATAGTGATGTTATAGTGGTATAGTGTTATAGTGATGTTATAGTGTTATAGTGATGTTATAGTTTTATAGTGTTATAGTGATGTTATAGTGTTATAGTGTTATAGTGATGTTATAGTGGTGTTATAGTGTTATAGTGGTGTTATAGTGATGTTATAGTGATGTTAAGGTGTTATAGTGATGTTATAGTGGTGTTATAGTGATGTTATAGTGATATAGTGATGTTATAGTGATGTTATAGTGTTATAGTGGTGTTATAGTGATGTTATAGTGATGTTATAGTGTTATAGTGATGTTATAGTGGTGTTATAGTGTTATAGTGTTATAGTGATGTTATAGTGGTGTTATAGTGATGTTATAGTGGTATAGTGTTATAGTGATGTTATAGTGTTATAGTGATGTTATAGTGATATAGTGTTATAGTGGTGTTATAGTGATGTTATGGTGTTATAGTGATGTTATAGTGATGTTATAGTGTTATAGTGATGCTATAGTGGTGTTATAGTGGTGTTATAGTGATGTTATAGTGTTATAGTGATGTTATGGTGTTATAGTGATGTTATAGTGTTATAGTGATGCTATAGTGGTGTTATAGTGTTATAGTGTTATAGTGATGTTATAGTGATGTTATAGTGTTATAGTGATGTTATAGTGGTGTTATAGTGATGTTATAGTGGTATAGTGTTATAGTGATGTTATAGTGATGTTATAGTGTTATAGTGATGTTATAGTGGTGTTATAGTGATGTTATAGCGGTATAGTGATGTTATAGTGATGTTATAGTGTTATCGTGATGTTATAGTGATGTTATAGTGTTATAGTGATGTTATAGTCGTGTTATAGTGTTATAGTGGTGTTATAGTGTTATAGTGTTATATGGGTGTTATAGGGTTATAGTGTTATAGTGGTGTTATAGTGTTATAGTGGTGTTATAGCGTTATAGTGATGTTATAGCGTTATAGGGATGTTATAGCGTTATAGTGATGTTATAGCGTTATAGTGATGTTATAGCATTATAGTGATGTTATAGCGTTATAGTGATGTTATAGCATTATAGTGATGTTATAGCGTTATAGTGTTATAGCGTTATAGTGTTATAGCGTTATAGTGTTATAGCGTTATAGTGTTATAGTGGTAGGGGAGAGGTAGGGGAGAGGTAGGGGAGAGGTATGGGAGAGGTAAAGGAGAGGTAGGGTAGAGGTCAAGGAGAGGTAGGGTAGAGGTCAAGGAGAGGTAAAGGAGAGGAGAGGTAATGGAGAGGTAAAGGAGAGGAGAGGTAATGGAGAGGTAGGGGAGAGGTAGGGGAGAGGTAAAGGAGAGGTAAAGGAGAGGAGAGGTAAAGGAGAAGAGAGGTAAAGGAGAGGTAGGGGAGAGGTAAAGGACAGGAGGGGTAAAGGAGAGGTAAAGGAGAGGTAGGGGAGAGGTAAATGAGAGGAGGGGTAAAGGAGAGGAGAGGTAAAGGAGAAGTAGGGGAGAGGTAGGGGAGAGGTAAATGAGATGAGAGGTAAAGGAGAGGAGAGGTAATGGAGAGGTAGGGGAGGGGTAAAGGAGAGGTAAAGGAGAGGTAGGGGAGGGGTAAAGGAGACATAAAGGAGCGGTAGGGGAGAGTAAAGGAGAGGAGAGGTAATGGAGAGGTAGCGGAGAGGTAGGGGAGAGGTAAAGGAGAGGTAAAGGAGAGGAGAGGTAAAAGAGAGGTAGGGTAGAGTTCAAGGAGAGATAAAGGAGAGGAGAGGTAAAGGAGAGGTAGGGTAGAGTTCAAGGAGAGGTAAAGGAGAGGAGAGGTAATGGAGAGGTAGGGGAGAGGTAGGGGAGAGGTAAAGGAGAGGTAACGGAGAGGAGGGGTAAAGGAGAAGAGAGGTAAAGGAGAGGTAGGGGAGAGGTAAAGGACAGGAGGGGTAAAGGAGAGGTAAAGGAGAGGTAGGGGAGAGGTAAATGAGAGGAGGGGTAAAGGAGAGGAGAGGTAAAGGAGAAGTAGAGGAGAGGTAAGAGAGAGGTAGGGTAGAGTTCAAGGAGAGGTAAAGGAGAGGAGAGGTAATGGAGAGGTAGGGGAGAGGTAATGGAGAGGTAGGGGAGGGGTAAAGGAGAGGTAAAGTAGAGGTAGGGGAGGGGTAAAGGAGACGTAAAGGAGCGGTAGGGGAGAGGTAAAGGAGAGGAGAGGTAATGGAGAGGTAGCGGAGAGGTAGGGGAGAGGTAAAGGAGAGGTAAAGGAGAGGAGAGGTAAAAGAGAGGTAGGGTAGAGTTCAAGGAGAGGTAAAGGAGATGAGAGGTAATGGAGAGGTAGGGGAGAGGTAAAGGAGAGGTAAATGAGAGGTAAAGGAGAGGAGGGGTAAAGGAGAAGAGAGGTAAAGGAGAGGTACAGGAGAGGAGTGGTAAAGGAGAGTAGAGGTAAAGGAGAGGAGGGGTAAAGGAGAGGAGAGGTAAAGGAGTGGAGGGGTAAAGGAGAGGAGAGGTAAAGGAGTGGAGGGGTAAAGGAGAGGTAAAGGTGAGGAGAGGTAAAGGAGAGATAGGGGAGAGGTAAAGGAGAGGAGAGGTAAAGGAGAGGTAGGGGAGAGGTAAAGGAGAGGTAAAGGACAGGAGGGGTAAAGGAGAGGAGAGGTAAAGGAGAGGAGGGGTAAAGAAGAGGTAACGAGAGGTAAAGGAGAGGAGAGGTAGGGGAGAGGTAATGGAGAGGTAGGGGAGAGGTAAAGGAGTAATAGTGATGTTATAGTGTTATAGTGATGTTATAGTGTTATGGTGCTGTTATAGTGTTATAGTGATGTTTTAGTGTTATAGTGATGTTACATTGTAATAGTGATGTAATAGTGGTGTTATAGTGTTATTGTGATGTTATAGTGTCATAGTGATGTTATAGTGATGTTATAGTGTTATAGGAGAGGTAGCGGAGAGGTAAAGGAGGAGAGGAGAGGTAGGGGAGAGGTAGAGGAGAGGTAGGGGATAGGTAAAGGAGAGGTAAAGGAGAGGCAGGGGAGAGGTAGAGGAGAGGTAGAGGAGAGGTAGAGGAGAGGTAGGGGAGAGGTAAAGGAGAGGTAGGGGAGAGGTAGGGGAGAGGTAGAGGAGAGGTAGGGGAGAGGTAGAGGAGAGGTAAAGGAGAGGTAAAGGAGAGGTAGGGGAGAGGAGAGGTAATAGTGGTGTTATAGTGTTATAGTGTTATAGTGATGTTATTGTGATGTTATAGTGTTAAAGGAGAGGTAGGGGAGAGGTAAAGGAGAGGTAGGGAGAGGTAAAGTAGAGGAGGGGTAAAGGAGAGGTAAAGGAGAGGTAGGGAGAGGTAAAGTAGAGGTAGGGGAGAGGTAGAGGAGAGGTAGGGGAGTGGTAGGGGAGAGGTAGAGGAGAGGAGGGGTAAAGGAGAGGTAGGGAGAGGTAAAGGAGAGGAGGGATAAAGGAGAGGTAAAGGAGAGGTAAAGGAGAGGTAGGGGAGAGGTAAAGGAGAGGAGGGGTAAAGGAGAGGTAGGGGAGAGGTAAAGTAGAGGTAAAGGAGAGGTAGGGGAGAGGTAGAGGAGAGGTAGGGGAGAGGTAGAGGAGAGGTAGGGGAGAGGTAAAGGAGAGGTGGGGGAGAGGTAGAGGAGAGGTAGGGGAGAGGTAGAGGAGAGGTAAAGGAGAGGTAGGGGAGAGGTAGAGGAGTGGTAAAGGAGAGGTAAAGGCTTTGTAAGGGACCGGTAAAGGAGAGGTAAAGGAGAGGTAAAGGAGAGGTAGGGGAGAGGAGAGGTAATAGTGGTGTTATAGTGTTATAGTGTTATAGTGATGTTATTGTGATGTTATAGTGTTAAAGGAGGGGTAAAGGAGAGGTAAAGGAGAGGTAGGGAGAGGTAAAGGAGAGGAGGGATAAAGGAGAGGTAAAGGAGAGGTAGGGGAGAGGTAAAGTAGAGAGGGGTAAAGGAGAGGTAAAGGAGAGGTAGGGAGAGGTAAAGGAGAGGAGGGATAAAGGAGAGGTAAAGGAGGTAAAGGAGAGGAGGGGGTAAAGGAGAGGTAGGGGAGAGGTAAAGTAGAGGTAAAGGAGAGGAGAGGTAAAGGAGAGGTGGGGGAGAGGTAAAGGAGAGGTAAAGGCTTTGTAAGGGACAGGTAAAGGAGAGGTAAAGGAGAGGTAAAGGAGAGGTAGGGGAGAGGAGAGGTAATAGTGGTGTTATAGTGTTATAGTGTTATAGTGATGTTATTGTGATGTTATAGTGTTAAAGGAGAGGTAGGGGAGAGGTAAAGGAGAGGTAGGGAGAGGTAAAGTAGAGGAGGGATAAAGGAGAGGTAAAGGAGAGGTAGGGAGAGGTAAAGTAGAGGAGGGGTAAAGGAGAGGTAAAGGAGAGGTAGGGAGAGGTAAAGTAGAGGAGGGGTAAAGGAGAGGTAAAGGAGAGGTAGGGAGAGGTAAAGGAGAGGAGGGATAAAGGAGAGGTAAAGGAGAGGTAAAGGAGAGGTAAAGGAGAGGTAGGGGAGAGGTAAAGTAGAGGAGGGTAAAGGAGAGGTAAAGGAGAGGTAGGGAGAGGTAAAGGAGAGGAGGGATAAAGGAGAGGTAAAGGAGAGGTAACGGAGAGGAGGGGTAAAGGAGAGGTAGGGGAGAGGTAAAGTAGAGGTAAAGGAGAGGAGAGGTAAAGGAGAGGTGGGGGAGAGGTAAAGGAGAGGAGGGGTAAAGAAGAGGTAGGGGAGAGGTAAAGCAGAGGTAGGGGAGAGGAGAGGTAATGGAGATGTAGGGGAGAGGTAAAGGAGTAATAGTGATGTTATAGTGTTATAGTGATGTTTTAGTGTTATAGTGATGTTACATTGTAATAGTGATGTAATAGTGGTGTTATAGTGTTATTGTGATGTTATAGTGTCATAGTGATGTTATAGTGATGTTATAGTGTTATAGGAGAGGTAGCGGAGAGGTAAAGGAGAGGTAGGGGAGAGGTAGGGGAGAGGTAGAGGAGAGGTAGGGGATAGGTAAAGGAGAGGTAAAGGAGAGGCAGGGGAGAGGTAAAGGAGAGGCAGGGGAGAGGTAGCGGAGGTAAAGGAGAGGTAGGGGAGAGGTAGGGGAGAGGTAGAGGAGAGGTAGGGGAGAGGTAAAGGAGAGGTAGGGGAGAGGTAGAGGAGAGGTAGGGGAGAGGTAGAGGAGAGGTAGGGGAGAGGTAGAGGAGAGGTAAAGGAGAGGTAGGGGAGAGGAGAGGTAAAGGAGAGGTGGGGGAGAGGTAAAGGAGAGGTAAAGGCTTTGTAAGGGACAGGTAAAGGAGAGGTAAAGGAGAGGTAAAGGAGAGGTAGGGGAGAGGAGAGGTAATAGTGGTGTTATAGTGTTATAGTGTTATAGTGATGTTATTGTGATGTTATAGTGTTAAAGGAGAGGTAGGGGAGAGGTAAAGGAGAGGTAGGGAGAGGTAAAGTAGAGGAGGGATAAAGGAGAGGTAAAGGAGAGGTGGGGGAGAGGTAAAGGAGAGGAGGTAAAGTAAAGGAGGGAGGTAAAGGAGAGGTAGGGGAGAGGTAAAGTAGAGGAGGGGTAAAGGAGAGGTAAAGGAGAGGTAGGGAGAGGTAAAGGAGAGGAGGGATAAAGGAGAGGTAAAGGAGAGGTAAAGGAGAGGAGGGGTAAAGGAGAGGTAGGGGAGAGGTAAAGTAGAGGTAAAGGAGAGGAGAGGTAAAGGAGAGGTGGGGGAGAGGTAAAGGAGAGGAGGGGTAAAGAAGAGGTAGGGGAGAGGTAAAGCAGAGGTAGGGGAGAGGAGAGGTAATGGAGAGGTAGGGGAGAGGTAAAGGAGTAATAGTGATGTTATAGTGTTATAGTGATGTTTTAGTGTTATAGTGATGTTACATTGTAATAGTGATGTAATAGTGGTGTTATAGTGTTATTGTGATGTTATAGTGTCATAGTGATGTTATAGTGATGTTATAGTGTTATAGGAGAGGTAGCGGAGAGGTAAAGGAGAGGTAGGGGAGAGGTAGGGGAGAGGTAGAGGAGAGGTAAAGGAGAGGTAAAGGAGAGGCAGGGGAGAGGTAAAGGAGAGGCAGGGGAGAGGTAGCGGAGAGGTAAAGGAGAGGTAAAGGAGAGGTAGGGGAGAGGTAGGGGAGAGGTAGAGGAGAGGTAGGGGAGAGGTAAAGGAGGGTAGGGGAGGTAGAGGAGAGGTAGGGAGAGGTAGGAGGGTAGGGGAGAGGTAGAGGAGAGGTAAAGGAGAGGTAGGGGAGAGGAGGGTAAAGGAGAGGTGGGGGAGAGGTAAAGGAGAGGGTAAAGGCTTTGTAAGGGACAGGTAAGGAGAGGTAAAGGAGAGGTAAAGGAGAGGTAGGGAGAGAAGAGGTAATAGTGGTGTTATAGTGTTATAGTGTTATAGTGATGTTATTGTGATGTTATAGTGTTAAAGGAGAGGTAGGGGAGAGGTAAAGGAGAGGTAGGGAGAGGTAAAGTAGAGGAGGGATAAAGGAGAGGTAAAGGAGAGGTAGGGAGAGGTAAAGGAGAGGAGGGATAAAGGAGAGGTAAAGGAGAGGTAGGGGAGAGGTAAAGTAGGAGGGTAAAGGAGAGGTAAAGGAGAGGTAGGGAGAGGTAAAGGAGAGGAGGGATAAAGGAGAGGTAAAGGAGAGGTAAAGGAGAGGAGGGGTAAAGGAGAGGTAAAGGAGAGGTAGGGGAGTGGTAAATGAGAGGAGGGGTAAAGGAGAGGAGAGGTAAAGGAGAAGTAGAGGAGAGGTAAGAGAGAGGTAGGGTAGAGTTCAAGGAGAGGTAAAGGAGAGGAGAGGTAATGGAGAGGTAGGGGAGAGGTAATGGAGAGGTAGGAGAGGGGTAAAGGAGAGGTAAAGGAGAGGTAGGGGAGGGGTAAAGGAGACGTAAAGGAGCGGTAGGGGAGAGGTAAAGGAGAGGAGAGGTAATGGAGAGTAGCGGAGAGGTAGGGGAGAAAATAGGAGAGGTAAAGGAGAGGAGAGGTAAAAGAGAGGTAGGGTAGAGTTCAAGGAGAGGTAAAGGAGATGAGAGGTAATGGAGAGGTAGGGGAGAGGTAGGGGAGAGGTAAAGGAGAGGTAAATGAGAGGTAAAGGAGAGGAGGGTAAAGGAGAAGAGAGGTAAAGGAGAGGTACAGGAGAGAGTGGTAAAGGAGAGTAGAGGTAAAGGAGAGGAGGGGTAAAGGAGAGGAGAGGTAAAGGGGAGGGGTAAAGGAGAGGAGAGGTAAAGGAGTGGAGGGGGTAAAGGAGAGGTAAAGGTGAGGAGGGGAGAGATAGGGGAGAGGTAAAGGAGAGGAGAGGTAAAGGAGAGGTAGGGGAGAGGTAAAGGAGAGGTAAAGGACAGAGGGGTAAAGGAGAGAGAGGTAAAGGAGAGGAGGGGTAAAGAAGAGGTAACGAGAGGTAAAGGAGAGGAGAGGTAGGGGAGAGGTAATGGAGAGGTAGGGGAGAGGTAAAGGAGTAATAGTGATGTTATAGTGTTATAGTGATGTTATAGTGTTATGGTGCTGTTATAGTGTTATAGTGATGTTTTAGTGTTATAGTGATGTTACATTGTAATAGTGATGTAATAGTGGTGTTATAGTGTTATTGTGATGTTATAGTGTCATAGTGATGTTATAGTGATGTTATAGTGTTATAGGAGAGGTAGCGGAGAGGTAAAGGAGAGGTAGAGGAGAGGTAGGGGAGAGGTAGAGGAGAGGTAGGGGATAGGTAAAGGAGAGGTAAAGGAGAGGCAGGGGAGAGGTAGAGGAGAGGTAGAGGAGAGGTAGAGGAGAGGTAGGGGAGGGTAAAGGAGAGGTAGGGGAGAGGTAGGGAGAGGTAGAGGAGAGGTAGGGGAGAGGTAAAGGAGAGGTAAAGGAGAGGTAAAGGAGAGGTAGGGGAGAGGAGGGTAATATGGTGTTATAGTGTTATAGTGTTATAGTGATGTTATTGTGATGTTATAGTGTTAAAGGAGAGGTAGGGGAGAGGTAAAGGAGAGGTAGGGAGAGGTGAAGTAGAGGAGGGGTAAAGGAGAGGTAAAGGAGAGGTAGGGAGAGGTAAAGTAAGGTAGGGGAGAGGTAGAGGAGGTAGGGGAGAGGTAAAGGAGAGGTAGAGGAGAGGAGGGTAAAGGAGAGGTAGGGAGAGGTAAAGGAGAGGAGGGATAAAGGAGAGGTAAAGGAGAGGTAAAGGAGAGGTAGGGGAGAGGTAAAGGAGAGGAGGGGTAAAGGAGAGGTAGGGGAGAGGTAAAGTAGAGGTAAAGGAGAGGTAGGGGAGAGGTAGAGGAGAGGTAGGGGAGAGGTAGAGGAGAGGTAGGGGAGAGGTAAAGGAGAGGTGGGGGAGAGGTAGAGGAGTGGTAAAGGAGAGGTAAAGGCTTTGTAAGGGACCGGTAAAGGAGAGGTAAAGGAGAGGTAGGGGAGAGGAGAGGTAATAGTGGTGTTATAGTGTTATAGTGTTATAGTGATGTTATTGTGATGTTATAGTGTTAAAGGAGGGGTAAAGGAGAGGTAAAGGAGAGGTAGGGAGAGGTAAAGGAGAGGAGGGATAAAGGAGAGGTAAAGGAGAGGTAGGGGAGAGGTAAAGTAGAGGAGGGGTAAAGGAGAGGTAAAGGAGAGGTAGGGAGAGGTAAAGGAGAGGAGGGATAAAGGAGAGGTAAAGGAGAGGTAAAGGAGAGGAGGGGTAAAGGAGAGGTAGGGGAGAGGTAAAGTAGAGGTAAAGGAGAGGAGAGGTAAAGGAGAGGTGGGGGAGAGGTAAAGGAGAGGAGGGGTAATGAAGAGGTAGGGGAGAAGTAAAGCAGAGGTAGGGGAGAGGAGAGGTAATGGAGAGGTAGGGGAGAGGTAAAGGAGTAATAGTGATGTTATAGTGTTATAGTGATGTTTTAGTGTTATAGTGATGTTACATTGTAATAGTGATGTAATAGTGGTGTTATAGTGTTATTGTGATGTTATAGTGTCATAGTGATGTTATAGTGATGTTATAGTGGCAGGGGAGAGGTAAAGGAGAGGCAGGGGAGAGGTAGCGGCGAGGTAAAGGAGAGGTAAAGGAGAGGTAGGGGAGAGGTAAAGGAGAGGAGGGATAAAGGAGAGGTAAAGGAGAGGTAGGGGAGAGGTAAAGTAGAGGAGGGGTAAAGGAGAGGTAAAGGAGAGGTAGGGAGAGGTAAAGGAGAGGAGGGATAAAGGAGAGGTAAAGGAGAGGTAAAGGAGAGGAGGGGTAAAGGAGAGGTAGGGGAGAGGTAAAGCACAGGTAAGGAGAGGAGAGGTAAAGGAGAGGTGGGGAGAGGTAAAGGAGAGGAGGGGTAAAGAAGAGGTAGGGAGAGGTAAAGCAGAGGTAGGGGAGAGGAGAGGTAATGGAGAGGTAGGGGAGAGGTAAAGGAGTAATAGTGATGTTATAGTGTTATAGTGATGTTTTAGTGTTATATGATGTTACATTGTAATAGTGATGTAATAGTGGTGTTATAGTGTTATTGTGATGTTATAGTGTCATAGTGATGTTATAGTGATGTTATAGTGTTATAGGAGAGGTAGCGGAGAGGTAAAGGGAGAGGTAGGGGAGAGGTAGGGGAGAGAGGTAGAGGAGAGGTAGGGGATAGGTAAAGGAGAGGTAAAGGAGAGGCAGGGGAGAGGTTAAGGAGAGGCAGGAGAGGTAGCGGAGAGGTAAAGGAGAGGTAAAGGAGAGGTAGGGAGAGGGTAGGGGGAGAGGTAGAGGAGAGTTAGGGGAGAGGTAAAGGAGAGGTAGGGGAGAGGTAGAGGAGAGGTAGGGGAGAGGTAGAGGAGAGGTAGGGAGAGGTAGAGGAGAGGTAAAGGAGAGGTAGGGAGAGGAGAGGCAAAGGAGAGGTGGGGAGGGTAAAGGAGAGGTAAAGGCTTTGTAAGGGACAGGTAAAGGAGAGGTAAAGGAGAGGTAAAGGAGAGGTAGGGGAGAGGAGAGGTAATAGTGGTGTTATAGTGTTATAGTGATGTTATTGTGATGTTATAGAGTTAAAGGAGAGGTAGGGGAGAGGTAAAGGAGAGGTAGGGAGAGGTAAAGTAGAGGAGGGATAAAGGAGAGGTAAAGGAGAGGTAGGGAGAGGTAAAGTAGAGGAGGGGTAAAGGAGAGGTAGGGGAGAGGTAAAGTAGAGGTAAAGGAGAGGAGAGGTAAAGGAGGTGGGGGAGAGGTAAAGGAGAGGAGGGGTAAAGAAGGAGGGAGAGGTAAAGAGGTAGGGAGAGGAGAGGTATGGAGATGTAGGAGAGGTAAAGGAGTAGGATGTTATAGTGTTATAGCATGTTTTAGTGTTATAGTGATGTTACATTGTAATAGTGATGTAATAGTGGTGTTATAGTGTTATTGTGATGTTATAGTGTCATAGTGATGTTATAGTGATGTTATAGTAGGGGAGAGGTAAAGGAGAGGCAGGAGAGGGTAAGGTAAAGGAGAGAAGGAGAGGTAGGGGAGAGGTAAAGGAGAGGAGGGATAAAGGAGAGGTGGAGAGGTAGGGGAGAGGTAAAGTAGAGGAGGGGGTAAAGGAGAGGTAAAGGAGAGGTAGGAGAGGTAAAGGAGAGGAGGGATAAAGGAGAGGAAGAGAGGTAAAGGAGAGGAGGGGAGGAGGAGGTAAAGGAGAGGTAAAAAGGGGGAGAGGCAAAGGAGAGGTGGGGGGAGAGGCAAAGAAGAGGGCAAAGAAGAGGTAGAGAGGTAAAGCAGAGGTAGGGAGAGGAGAGCAATGGAGAGGTAGGGAGAGGTAAAGGAGTAATAGTGGATGTTATAGTGTTATAGTGATGTTTTAGTGTTATAGTGATGTTACATTGTAATAGTGATGTAATAGTTGTGTTATAGTGTTATTGTGATGTTATAGTGTCATAGTGATGTTATAGTGATGTTATAGTGTTATAGGAGAGGTAGCGGAGAGGTAAAGGAGAGGTAGGGGGAGAGGTAGAGGAGAGGTAGGGATAGAGGAGAGGTAAAGGAGAGGCAGGGGAGAGGTTAAGGAGAGGCAGGAGGTAGCGAGAGGTAAAGGAGGTGAAGGAGAGGTAGGGAGAGGTAGGGGGAGGGTAGAGGAGAGGTAGGGAGAGGTAAAGGAGAGGTAGAGAGGTAGGGAGGTGAGGGGAGAGGTAGAGGAGAGGTAGGGGAGAGGTAGAGGAGAGGCAAAGGAGAGGTAGGGGAGAGGAGAGGTAAAGGAGGAGGTGGGGGAGAGGCAAGGAGAGGTAAAGGCCTTGTAAGGACAGGCAAAGGAGAGGTAAAGGAGGGTAAAGGAGAGGTAGGGGAGAGGAGAGGTAATAGTGGTGTTATAGTGTTATAGTGTTATTGTGGATGTTATAGAGTTGTGATACATAGTGTTAAAGGAGAGGCAGGGGAGGGTAAAGTAGAGAGGTAAAGGAGAGGTAAAGGAGAGGAGGGATAAAGGAGGGGAGGGGCAAGGAGAGGTAGGGGAGAGGTAAAGTAGAGGAGGGGTAAAGGAGAGGTGGGGGAGAGGTGAGAGGAGGGGTAAAGAAGAGAGGGAGAGGTAAAGCAGAGGAGGGTAAAGGAGAGGAGTAATAGTGATGTTAGGTAGGAGAGGTTATAGAGGTAAAGGATGTAATAGTGGTGTTATAGTGTTATTGTGATGTTATAGTGTCAGTGATAATAGTGATGTTATAGTGGCAGGGGGAGAGGTAAAGGAGAGAGGCAGGGAGAGGTAGCGGCGAGTAAAGAGAGGTAAAGGGAGGTAGGGGAGAAGGAAAGGAGAGGGATAAAGGAGAGGTAAAGGAGAGGTAGGGAGAGGTAAAGTAGAGGAGGTAAAGGAGAGGTAAAGGAGAGGAGGAAGAGGTAAAGGAGAGGAGGGATAAGGAAGAAAAAGGAGAGGAAAGAGGGAGGGGTAAATCAGAGGTAGGGGAAGAAAAGTCAGGTAAAGGGAGGAGAGGTAAAGGAGAGGTGGGGAAGGAAAGAGAGGAGGGGTAAAGAAGAGGTTTAAAGCAGAGGTAGGGAAGGAGAGGTAAAGAAGAGGTAAAGGAGTAATAGTGATGTTATAGTGTTATAGTGATGTTTTAGTGTTATAGTGATGTTACATTGCTAATAGTGATGTAATAGTGGTGTTATAGTGTTATTGTGATGTTATAGTGTCATAGTGATGTTATAGTGATGTTAAACGGAGAGGTAAAGAAAAAGGAGAGGTAAAGGAGAGGTAGGGGAGAGGTAAAGGAGAGGTAGGGATAGGTAAAGGAGAGGTAAAGGAGAGGCAGGGAGAGGTAAAGTAGAGGCAGAAAAGGTAGGGAGGGTAAAGGAGAGGTAAAGGAGAGGTAGGGAGAGGTAGAAAGGCAGAGGAGAGATAAAGAGAGGTAAAGGAGGAGGTAAAGGTAGAGGAGAGGTAGGAGAGGAGGAGGTAGGGAGAGGTAAAGTAGAGGTAAAAGAGAGGGGAGATAGGAAGGAGAGGTGGGGGGAGAGGGAAAAGGAGAGGTAAAGGCTTTGTAAGGGACAGGTAAAGGAGAGGTAAAGGAGAGGTAAAGGAGAGGTAGGGGAGAGGAGAGGTAATAGTGGTGTTATAGTGTTATAGTGATGTCATTGTGATGTTATAGTGTTAAAGGAGAAAAGGAGAGGTAAAGGAGAGGTAGGGAGAGGTAAAGTAGAGGAGGGATAAAGGAGAGGTAAAGGAGAGGTAGGAGAGGTAAAGTAGAGGAGGGTAAAGGAGAGGGTAAAGGAGAGGTAGGGAGAGGTAAAGTAGAGGGAGGGTAAAGGAGAGGCAAAGGAGAGGTAGGGAGAGGTAAAGGAGAGGAGGGATAAAGGAGAGGTAAAGGAGAGGTAAAGGAGAGGTAAAGGAGAGGTAAAGGAGAGGTAGGGGAGAGGTAAAGTAGAGGAGGGGTAAAGGAGAGGTAAAGGAGAGGTAGGGAGAGGTAAAGGAGAGGAGGGATAAAGGAGAGGTAAAGGAGAGGCAAAGGAGAGGAGGGGTAAAGGAGAGGTAGGGAGAGGTAAAGTAGAGGTAAAGGAGAGGAGAGGTAAAGGAGAGGTGGGGGAGAGGTAAAGGAGAGGAGGGGTAAAGAAGAGGTAGGGGAGAGGTAAAGCAGAGGTAGGGGAGAGGAGAGGTAATGGAGAGGTAGGGGAGAGGTAAAGGAGTAATAGTGATGTTATAGTGTTATAGTGATGTTTTAGTGTTATAGTGATGTTACATTGTAATAGTGATGTAATAGTGGTGTTATAGTGTTATTGTGATGTTATAGTGTCATAGTGATGTTTTAGTGTTATAGTGATGTTACATTGTAATAGTGATGTAATAGTGGTGTTATAGTGTTATTGTGATGTTATAGTGTCATAGTGATGTTATAGTGATGTTATAGTGTTATAGGAGAATATGGAAAATAAAGGAGAAAATGTAGAGGAGAATAGAGAAAAGAAGAAAGGTAGGGATAGGTAAAGGAGAGGTAAAGGAGAGGCAGGAAAATAAAGGAAGAAAATAGAAAATAGAGGAAAAGGTAAAGGAAGGTAAAGAAAATAAGGAAAGAAAATCGAGAGGTAGAGGAGAATAGAAGAAAATCAGAGGAGAAGAAAAAAGAAAATCGAAGGGGAGAGGTAAAGGAGAGGTAAATAGTGGTGATAGTGTTATAGTGATAGTCGAGTTATAGTGATGTGAGAGTGTTAAAGGAGAGGTAGGGGGAGAGGTAGGGGAGAGGGAGAGGTAAAGTAGAGGTGGGGGGAGAGGTAAAGGAGAGGTAGGGAGAGGTAAAGTAGAGGTAGGGGAGAGGTAGAGGAGAGGTAGGGAGAGGTAGGGAGAGGTAGGGAGAGGAGGGGTAAAGGAGTGGTGGGAGAGGTAGTGAGAGGAGTGATAAAGGAGATGTAAAGGAGAGGTTATAGTGTTAAAGGAGAGTAGGGGAGAGGTAAAGAGGTAGAGGGTAGGGAGAGGTAGAGGGAGAGGAGGGGAGAGGTAGAGGGAGAGGAGAGGTAAAGGAGAGGTGGGGGAGAGGTAGAGGAGAGGAGGGAGGAGGTAAGGAGAGGTAAAGGAGAGGTAGGGGGAGAGGTAGAGGAGTGGTAAAGAGAGGTAAAGGCCTTTGTAAGGACCGGTAAAGGAGAGGTAAAGGAGAGGTAAAGGAGAGGTAGGGGAGAGGAGAGGTAATATAGTGGTAATAGTGTTATAGTGTTATAGTGATGTTATTGTGATGTTATAGTGTTAAAGGAGGGGTAGAGAGGTAAAGGAGAGGTGGGAGAGGTAAAGGAGAGGAGGGATAAAACAGAAAGAGGGTAGGGGAGAGGTAAAGTAGAGGAGGAAATGAAGGAGAAAAATCGAAGAGGTATCGGAGCTAAAGGAGAGGAGGGATAAAGGAGAGGGAGAGGTAAAGAGAGGAGGGGTAAAGAAGAGGTAGGGGGAGAGGTAAAGTAGAGGTAAAGGAGAGGAGAGGTAAAGGAGAGGTGGGGAGAGGTAAAGGAGGTAAAGGCTTTGTAAGGGATGTTATAGTGTTATAGGAAGAGGTAAAGGAGAAAATAAAGGAGAGTTACATTGTAATAGTGGTGTTATAGTGTTATAGTGTTATAGTGATGTTATTGTGATGTTATAGTGTTAAAGGAGAGGTAGGGATAGTGATGTTATAGTGGTAAAATAGAGGAGGATAAAGGAGAGGTAAAGGAGAGGTAGGGAGAAAATAAAGTAGAGGAAAGATAAAAATCAGAGGTAAAGGAGAGGTAAATAGAGTAAGTAGAGTAGGGTAAAGGAGAGGTAAAGGAGAGGTAGGGGAAAAGAGGGATAAAGGAGAGGTAAAGGAGAGGTAAAGGAGAGGTAAAGGAGAGGTAGGGGAGAGGTAAAGGAGGAGGGGTAAAGGAGAGGTAAAGGAGAGGTAGGAGAGAAAGGAGAGGAGGGATAAAGGAGAGGTAGGAAGGAGAGGTAACGGAGAGGAGGGGTAAAGGAGAGGTAGGGGAGAGGTAAAGTCAGAGGTAAAAGAGAGGAGAGATAAAGGAGAGGTGGGGGAGAGGTAAAGGAGAGGAGGGGTAAAGCAGAGGTAAGGGAAAGGTAAAGCAGAGGTAGGGGAAAGGAGAGGTAATGGAGAGGTAGGGAGAGGAAGGAGTAATAGTGATGTTATAGTGTTATAGTGATGTTTTAGTGTTATGTGATGTTACATTGTAATAGTTGTAATAGTGGTGTTAAAGTGTTATTTGTGATGTTATAAGTGTCATAGTGATGTTAAAGTGATGATAGTTAGGAGGCAAATGAGAGAAAATCAGCAATAGGAAAAAATAAAAAGAGGTAATCAAGGCAGGGGAGAGGTAGGAGAAATAGAGGAAGGTAAATCATAGAGGTAAGAAAGAGGTAGGGAAAATAAAGGATCAGGAGGGGTCGAGAAGAAAATCAGGAAGAAAATAAAGGAGAGGTAGGGGAAATCAGGAGAAATAGGGCAAAGGAAGAAAAGGAGAGAAAATAAAGGAGAAAAAAAGGAGAGGTAGGGGAAAGGTAAAGAGGTAGAGGAGTAAAATCCAGAGAAAAAAGAGGTAAATCAGGAGAAATCAAAATAGGGAGAGGTAAAGGAGAGGAGGGATAAGAGGAGAGGAAATAGAAAATACGACATGTTATAGTGTTATAGGTATATGAGAGGTAGGGAGAGGTAAAGGAGAGGTATAAGAGGTAGAAAGAGGTAAAGGAGAGGTAAAGGAGAGGTAGGGGAGAGGTAGGGGAGGAGAGGAGGGGTAGGGGAGAGAAGAGGTAGGGAGAGGAGGGTAAAGGAGAGGTAGAGGTAAAGGAGAGGAGGACAAAGGAGGAGAGGTAATGGAGAGGTAGGGGGAGAGGGGTAAAGGAGAGGGTAAAGGAGGAAAATAAAAATAAAGTGTAAAAAGAGTTACATTGTAAAGGAGATAATAGTGGTGTTATAGGGGAGATTAGATACATAGGTATAGGATGTTAAAGGAGAGGTTATAGTGTAAGGGAGTGGTAAAGGAGAGGTAAAGGAGAGGAGGCAAAGGAGAGGTAGGGGAGAGGAAAGGTAAAAGTGGTGTTATAGTGTTAAGTGATAGTGATGTTATTGGAGTTATAGTGTTAAAGGAGGGGTAAAGGAGAGGTAAAGGAGAGGTAAGAGAGGTAAAGGAGAGGAGGGATAAAGGAGAGGTAAAGGAGAGGTAGGGGAGAAAATAAAGGAGAGGAGGGGTAAAGGAGAGTAAAGGAGAGGTAGGGAGAGTGTAAAGGAGAGGAGGGATAAAGGTAGGGGAGAGGTAGAGGAGAGGAGGGGTAAAGAGAGGTAGAGGAGAGGTAAAGGAGAGGTAAAGGAGAGGAGAGGTAAAGGAGAGGTGGGGGAGAGGTAAAGGAGAGGTAAAGGCTTTGTAAGGGACAGGTAAAGGAGAGGTAAAGGAGAGGTAAAGGAGAGGTAGGGGAGAGGAGAGGCAATAGTGGTGTTATAGTGTTATAGTGTTATAGTGATGTTATTGTGATGTTATAGTGTTAAAGGAGGGTAAAGGAGAAAGGAGAGGTAGGGAGAGGTAAAGTAGAGGAGGATAAGGAGGTAAAGGAGAGGTAGGAGGTAAAGCAGAAGGGGTAAAGGAGAGGTAAAGGAGAGGTAGGGAGAGGTAAAGTAGAGGAGGGGTAAAGGAGAGGTAAAGGAGGGTAGGGAGGTAAAGGAGAGGAGGGATAAAGGAGGAGAGTAAAGGAGAGGTAGGGAGAGGTAAAGGAGAGGAGGGGTAAAGGAGAGGTAAAGGAGAGGTAGGAGAGGTAGAGGAGAGGAGGATAAAGGAGAGGCAGGGAGAGGTAAAGGAGAGGAGGGGTAAAGGAGAGGTAGGGGAGAGGTAAAGTAGAGGTAAAGGAGAGGAGAGGTAAAGGAGAGGTGGGGGAGAGAAGGAGAGGAGGCAAAGAAGAGGTAGGGGAGAGGCAAAGCAGAGGTAGGGGAGAGAGGAGAGGCATGAGATGTAGGGAGCGGTAAAGGAGTAATAGTGATGTTATAGTGTTATAGTGATGTTTTAGTGTTATAGTGATGTTACATTGTAATAGTGATGTAATAGTGGTGTTATAGTGTTATTGTGATGTTATAGTGTCATAGTGATGTTATAGGATGTTATAGTGGGAGAGGAGAGGTAAAGGAGAGGCAGGGGAGAGGTAGGGAGAGGGAGAGGTAGGAGAGGTAGGAGGTAAAGGAGAGGAGGGATAGGGAGAGGTAAAGGAGAGGCAGGAGAGGAAAGGAGAGGGTAAAGGAGAGGTAAAGGAGAGGTAGGGAGAGGTAGGAGAGGTAGAGGAGAGGTAGGGAGAGGTAAAGGGGAGAGGTAGGGAAGGAGAGGAGAGTAAGGAGAGGTGGGGAGAGGGTAAAGGTAGAGGAGAGGTAAAGGAGAGGTAGGGGGAGGAGAGGAAGCAGAGGTAGGGGAGAGGTAAAGGAGAGGTAAAGGAGAGGGACAGGTAGGGGAGAGGTAAAGGAGTAATAGGATGTTATAGTGTTATAGTGATGTTATAGTGTTATAGTGATGTTTAATAGTGATGTAATATGTGTTAAAGGAGAGGTAGTGATGTAATAGTGAGATAGTGTTAGGGTGATGTTATAGTGATGTGATGTTATAGTGATGTTATAGGAGAGGTAGGGAGAGGTAAAGTAGAGGAGGGGAAAGGAGGTAGGGAGAGGTAGAGGAGAGGTGTAGAGGAAGGGTAAAGGAGAGGTAAAGGAAGGTAGGGGAGAGGTTAAGGAGAGGAGGAAAGAAATAAAGGAGAGGTAAAGGAGAGGTAAAGGAGAGGTAGGGAAAATAAAGGGAGAGGTAAAGGAGAGGTAAAGTAGAGGTAAAGGAGAGAGGAGAGGTAAAGGAGAGGTGGGGAGAGGTAAAGGAGAGGAGGGGGAAAGAAGAGGTAGGGGAGAGGTAAAGGAGAGGTAGGGGAGGGAGAGGTAATGGAGAGGTAGGGGAGAGGTAAAGGAGTAAAGTGATGTTATAGTGTTATAGGTGATGTTTTAGTGTTATAGTGATGTTACATTGTAATAGTGATGTAATAGTGGTGTTATAGTGTTATTGTGATGTTATAGTGTCATAGTGATGTTATAGTGATGTTATAGTGTTATAGGAGAGGTAGCGGAGAGGTAAAGGAGAGGTAGGGGAGAGGTAGGGGAGAGGTAGAGGAGAGGTAGGGGATAGGTAAAGGAGAGGTAAAGGAGAGGCAGGGGAGAGTAAAGGAGAGGCAGGGAGGTAAAGGAGAGGTAAAGGAGAGGTAAAGGAGAGGTAGGGAGAGGTAGGGGAGAGGTAAAGGAGAGGTAGGGGAGAGGTAAAGGAGAGGTAGGGAGGTAGAGGAGAGGTAGGGGAGAGGTAAAGGGAGGAGGTAGGGGAGAGGCAGAGGAGAGGTAAGGAGAGGTAGGGGAGGAGGGTAAAGGAGAGGTGGGGAGAGGTAGTGAGAGTTATAGTGTTAAGGGACAGGTAAAGGAGAGTTTTAGTGTTAAGGAGAGTTAGGGGAGAGAGGTAATAGTGATGTTATAGTGTTATAGTGATGTGTTATTGTGATGTTATAGTGTTAAAGGAGAGGTTAGAGGTAAAGGAGAGGTAGGGAGAGGTAAAGTAGAGGAGGATAAGGGAGAGGTAAAGGAGAGGCAGGGGAAAGTAGAGTAGGGGTAAAGGAGAGGTAAAGGAAAGGGAGGGGTAAAGGAGAGGTAGGGAGAGGTAAAGGAGAGGAGGGATAAAGGAGAGGAGAGGTAAAGGAGAGGTAGGGAGAGGTAAAGCAGAGGAGGGGTAAAGGAGAGTGATGTAAAGGTTAGGTAGGGATCAGGTTAAGGAGAGTGAGGATAAAGGAGAGGTAAAGGAGAGGGAAAGGAGAGGAGGGGTAAAGGAGAGGTAGGGAGAGGTAAAGTGAGGTAAAGGAGAGGAGAGGTAAAGGAGAGGTGAGGGAGAGGTAAAGGAGAGGAGGCAAAGAAGAGGTAGGGGGAGAGGTAAAGCAGAGGTAGGGGAGAGGAGAGGTAATGGAGAGGTAGGGGAGAGGTAAAGGAGTAATAGTGATGTTATAGTGTTATAGGGGATGTTTGAAGTGTTATAGTGATGTTACATTGTAATAGTGATGTAATAGTGGATTATAGTGTTATTGTGATGTTATAGTGTCATAGTGATGTTATAGGATGTTATAGTGTTATAGGAGAGGTAGGGAGAGGTAAAGGAGGGTAGGTAGGAGAGGTAGGGGAGGGTAGAGGAGAGGTAGGGGATAGGTAAAAGGAGAGGTAAAGGAGAGGCAGGGGAGAGGCAAAGGAGAGGCAGGGGAGAGGGAAGGGAGAGGTAATGGAGAGGTAAAGGAGAGGTAGGGGAGAGGTAGGGATGAGAGGTTAGAGTGAGTTTTAGATGATGGGAGAGTGATGTAAAGGGAGTTATAGGTTAGGGGATGTTATAGGAGGCAGGAGAGGAGGGTAAGGGAGGAGATGAGAGGTAAAGTAGAGGTAGAGGAGAGGTAGAGGCAGAGGATAAGGTAGAGGGAGGTAAGGAGAGGTATGTAGGCAGAGGAGGCGAAAGGGAGAGTGTAGGAGAGGCAAAAGTGAGAGGAGAGATGAAAGGAGAGGTAAAGGAGAGGTGAGAGGTGAGGAGAGTAAAGAGGAGGTGAGGAGAGAGGTAAGTAGAGGTAGGGGAGGTAGAAGAGAGTGGGAGGGAGAGGTAGGGGGAGAGGCAGAGGAAGAGAGATAGAGGAGAGGTAGGGGAGAGGTGAAAGGGAGAGGGAGGGAGAGGTAGGGGAGAGGTAGGGGAGAGAGGAGAGGTAAAGAGGAGAGGTAGGGGGAGAGGTAGAGGAGTGGTAAGGAGAGGTAAAGGCTTTGTAAGGGACGGGTAAAGGAGAGGTAAAGGGAGAGGTAGCAGAGGTAGGAGAGGAGAGGTAATAGTGGTGTTATAGTGTTATAGTGTTATAGTGATGTTATTGTGATGTTATAGTGTTAAAGGAGAGGTAGTGAGGAGAGGTAAAGGAGAGGTAGGGAGAGGTAAAGATAGAGGAGGGATAAAGGAGAGGTAAAGGAGAGGTAGGGAGAGGTAAAGTAGAGGAGGGGTAAAGGAGAGGTAAAGGAGAGGTAGGGGAGAGGTAAAGTAGAGGAGGGGTAAAGGAGAGGTAAAGGAGAGGTAGGGAGAGAGGAGGTAAAGGAGAGGAGGAGATAAAGGAGAGGTAAAGGAGAGGTAAAGGGAGAGGTAGGGGAGGTAAAGGAGAGGTAGAGGAGAGGTAAAGGAGAGGAGGGGGTAAAGGGAGAGGTAGTAAAGGAGAGGTAAAGGAGAGGTAGGGAGAGGTAAAGGAGAGGAGAGGGTAAAGAGAGGAAGAGAGAGGGAGAGAGTAAAGTAGAGGTAAAGGAGAGGTAGGGAGAGAGTAGAGGAGAGGTAGGGGAGAGGTAGAGGAGAGGTAGGGGAAGAGGTAAAGGAGAGGTGAGAGGAGAGGTAGAGAGAGGTAGGGAGAGGTAGAGGAGAGGTAAAGGAGAGGTAGGGGAGAGGTAGAGGAGTGGTAAAGGAGAGGTAAAGGCTTTGTAAGGGACCGGTAAAGGAGAGGTAAAGGAGAGGTAAAGGAGAGGTAGGGGAGAGGAGAGGTAATAGTGGTGTTATAGTGTTATAGTGTTATAGTGATGTTATGTGATGTTATAGTGTTAAAGGAGGAGAGGTAAAGGAGAGGTAGGGAGAGGTAAAGGAGAGGAGGGATAAAGGAGAGGTAAAGGAGAGGTAGGGGAGAGGTAAAGGAGAGGTAGGGGAAAGGAGAGGTAAAGGAGAGGTAGGGGAGAGGTAAAGGAGAGGAGGGATAAAGGAGAGGTAAAGGAGAGGTAAAGGAGAGGAGGGGTAAAGGAGAGGTAGGGGAGAGGTAGAAGTAGGAGGTAAAGGAGAGGAGAGGTAAAGGAGAGGTAGGGGGAGAGGTAAAGGAGGAGGGGTAAAGGAGAGGTAAAGGAGAGGTAAAGGAGAGAGGTAAAGGAGAGGTAGGAGAGAGAGAGGTAATAGTGGTAGTTATAGTGTTATAGTGTTATAGTGATGTTAGTGTGATGTTATAGTGTTAAAGGAGAGGTAGGGGAGAGGTAAAGGAGAGGTAGGGAGAGGTAAAGTAGAGGAGGGGATAAAGGGAGAGGTAAAGGAGAGGTAGGGAGAGAGGTAAAGGAGAGGAGGGGTAAAGGAGAGGTAAAGGGGAGAGGTAGGGGAGAGGTAAAGTAGAGGAGGGGTAAAGGAGAGGTAAAGGAGAGGTAGGGGAGAGGTAAAGGAGAGGAGGGATAAGAGAGGTAAGGAGAGGTAGAGAGGTGAGGGAGAGGGAGAGGTAAAGGAGAGGTAAATGAGAGGTAAAGGAGGAGGAGAGGGTAAAGGAGAAGAGAGGTAAAGGAGAGGTACAGGAGAGAGGTGATAGGAGAGAGAGGCAAATGAGAGGAGAGGGCAAAGGAGAGGAGAGGTAAAGGAGTGAGGGAGGGTAAAGGAGAGGAGAGGGTAAAAGGATGGAGGGGCAAAGGAGAGGTAAAGGAGGAGGAGAGGTAAAGGGAGAGATAAGGGGAGAGGTAAAGGAGAGTAGGGAGAGGTAAAGGGAGAGGTAGGGGAGAGGTAAAGGAGAGGTAAAGGACAGGAGAGGTAAAGGAGAGGAGAGGCAAAGGAGAGGAGAGGGTAAAGGAAGAGGTAAAGAGAGGTAGAGAGAGGTAGGGAGAGGTAAGGGAGAGGTAGGGAGAGTAAAGGAGAAGTGAGGGGAGAGATAAAGGAGAGGTAACAGGCTTTGATGAGCAGATAAAGGGGTAGAGGTAGAGGATGAGGTAAAGGAGAGGTAAAGGGAGAGGAGAGGTAATAGAGGTATTATAGTGTTATGAGTGTTATAAAGTGATGTTATAGTGATGTTATAGTGATGTAAAGGAGAGGTAGAGGGAGAGGTAAAGGAGAGGTAGGGAGAGGTAAAGTAGAGGAGGGATAAAGAGAGAGGTAAAGGAGAGGTAAGGAGGAGAGAGATAAAGGAGAGGAGGAGAGTAAAGGAGAGGTAAAGGAGATGTAGGGGAGAGGATAAAGTAGAGGAGGGAGTAGAAGGAGAGGTAAAATGAGAGAGGTAGAGAGGGAGAGGGTAAAGGGAGAGGAGGGAGATAAAGATGAGAGAGTAAAGGAGAGGTAAAGGAGTAGGAGGGGTAACAGGAGAGGTAAAGGGAGAGGTAGGGGAAGAGCAGTAAATGAGATGGGAGAGGGTCAAAGGAGAGGAGATGCAAAGGAGAGGCAGGGAGAGGTAAAGAAATGAGAGGTAGGGAGTAGCAAAGGGAGATAAGAGGAGAGCAGATACATGAGAGAAGTAAGAGAGGGATGAGAGGTAGGAGAGAGGTAAAGAGAGAGGGATAAAGGAGAGGTAGGGGAGAGGTAAAGAGAGTAAAAGGAGAGGTAGGGGGAGAGGTAGAAGAGAGGTAGGGGAGAGGTAGAGGAGAGGTAGGGGAGAGGTAAGAGAGTGGGGGAGAGGTAGAGGAGAGGTAGGGGAGAGGTAGAGGAGAGGTAAAGGAGAGGTAGGGGAGAGGTAGAGGAGTGGTAAAGGAGAGGTAAAGGCTTTGTAAGGGACCGGTAAAGGAGAGGTAAAGGAGAGGTAAAGGAGAGGTAGGGGAGAGGAGAGGTAATAGTGGTGTTATAGTGTTATAGTGTTATAGTGATGTTATTGTGATGTTATAGTGTTAAAGGAGGGTAAAGGATAAAGGAGAGGTAGGGAGAGGTAAAGGAGAGGAGGGATAAAGGAGAGGTAAAGGAGAGGTAGGGAGAGGTAAAGTAGAGGAGGGTAAAGGAGAGGTAAAGGAGAGGTAGGGGAGAGGTAAAGGAGAGGAGGGATAAAGGAGAGGTAAAGGGAGAGGTAAAGGAGAGGAGGGGGTAAAGGAGAGGTAGGGGAGAGGTAAAGTAGAGGTAAAGGAGAGGAGAGGTAAAGGAGAGTGGGGGAGAGGTAAAGGAGAGGTAAAGGCTTTGAAGGGACAGGTAAAGGAGAGGTAAAGGAGAGGTAAAGGAGAGGTAGGGGGAGAGGAGAGGTAATAGTGGTGTTATAGTGTTATAGTGTTATAGTGATGTTATTGTGATGTTATAGTGTTAAAGGAGAGGTAGAGAGGAGGTAAAGAGAGAGGTAGGGAGAGGTAAAGTAGAGGAGGGATAAAGGAGAGGTAAAGGAGAGGTAGGGAGAGGTAAAAGTAGAGGAGGGGTAAAGGAGAGGTAAAGGAGAGGTAGGGAGAGGTAAAGTAGAGGAGGAGGTAAAGGAGAGGTAAAGGAGAGGTAGGGAGAGGTAAAGGAGAGGGAGGGATAAAGGAGAGGTAAAGGAGAGGTAAAGGAGGAGGAGAGGTAGAGAGGTAGAGAGAGGAGTGGGAAAAGAGAGGAGAGGTAAAGAGAGAGGTAGAAGGAGAGGTAAAGGAGAGGAGGGAGAGGAGAGAGGTAAAGGAGAGGTAAAGGGAGAGGTAAAGGAGAGGAGGGGTAAAGGAGAGGTGGGGAGAGGTAAAGGAGAGGAGAGGGTAAAGGAGAGGTAGGGGAGAGGTAGAGAGAGGTAAAGGAGGAGAGGTAGGAGGAGAGGTAAAGGAGAGGAGAGGGTAAAGAGAGGTAGAGAGAGCAGAGGTAGGGAGAGGAGAGGTAATGGGAGAGGTAGAGGGTAGAGGTACAGAGTAATAGTGATGTTATAGTGTTATAGTGATGTTTTAGTGTTATAGTGATGTTACATTGTAATAGTGATGTAATAGTGGTGTTATAGTGTTATTGTGATGTTATAGTGTCATAGTGATGTTATAGTGATGTTATAGTGTTATAGGAGAGGTAGCGGAGGTAGGTAGGAGAGGTAGAGGGAGAGGTAGGGGAGAGAGGTAAAGAGGAGAGGTAGGGGAAGAGGGGAGAGGTAAAGGAGAGGTAGGGGAGAGGTAAAGGAGAGGTAGGGAGGAGAGGTAGAGGAGAGGTAGGGAGGGAGAGGTAGAGGAGAGGTAAAGGAGAGGTAGGGGAGAGGTAGAGGAGAGGTAGGGAGAGGTAAAGGAGAGGTAAAGGGGAGAGGTAGAGGAGAGGGCTAGAGGAGAGGTAAAGGAGAGGTAAAGGAGAGGTAAAGGAGAGGTAGGGAGAGGAGAGGTAATAGTGGTGTTATAGTGTTATAGTGTTATAGTGATGTTATTGTGATGTTACAGTGTTAAACGAAGGGTAGAGGGAGAGGTAAAGGAGAGGTAGGGAGAGGTAAAGTAGAGGAGGGATAAAGGAGAGGTAAAGGAGAGGTAGGAGAGGTAAAGCAGAGGAGAGGGTAAAGGAGAGGTAAAGGAGAGGTGCAGAGGGAGGAGAGGTAAAGTAGAGGAGGGGATAAAGGAGAGGTAAAGGAGAGGTAGGGAGAGGTAAAGGAGAGGAGGGATAAAGGAGAGGTAAGGAGAGGTAAAGGAGAGGAGGGGTAAAGGAGAGGTAGGGGAGAGGTAAAGTAGAGGTAAAGGAGAGGAGAGGTAAAGGAGAGGTGGGGAGAGGTAAAGGAGAGGAGGGGTAAAGAAGAGGTAGGGAGAGGTAAAGCAGAGGTAGGGGAGAGGAGAGGTAATGGAGAGGTAGAGGGAGAGGTAAAGGGTAATAGTGATGTTATAGTGTTATAGTGATGTTTTAGTGTTATAGTGATGTTACATTGTAATAGTGATGTAATAGTGGTGTTATAGTGTTATTGTGATGTTATAGTGTCATAGTGATGTTATAGTGATGTTATAGTGTTATAGGAGAGGTAGCGGAGAGGTAAAGGAGAGGTAGGGGAGAGGTAGGGGAGAGGTAGAGGAGAGGTAGGGGATAGGTAAAGGAGAGGTAAAGGAGAGGCAGGGGAGAGGTTAAGGAGAGGCAGGGGAGAGGTAGCGGAGAGGTAAAGAGAGGTAAAGGAGAGGTAGGGGAGAGGTAGGGGAGAGGAGAGGTAGGGGAGAGGTAAAGGAGAGGTAGGGGAGAGGTAGAGGAGAGGTAGGGGAGAGGTAGAGGAGAGGTAGGGGAGAGGTAGAGGAGAGGTAAAGGAGAGGTAGGGGAGAGGAGGTAAAGGGAGAGGTGGGGGAGAGGTAAAGGAGAGGTAAAGGCTTTGTAAGGGACAGGTAAAGGAGAGGTAAAGGAGAGGTAAAGGAGAGGTAGGGGAGAGGAGAGGTAATAGTGGTGTTATAGTGTTATAGTGTTATAGTGATGTTATTGTGATGTTATAGTGTTAAAGGAGAGGTAGGGGAGAGGTAAAGGGAGAGGTAGGGAGAGGTAAAGTAGAGGAGGGATAAAGGAGAGGTAAAGGAGAGGTAGGGAGAGGTAAAGTAGAGGAGGGGTAAAGGGAGAGGTAGGGAGAGGTAGGGGAGAGGTAAAGTAGAGGAGGGGGTAGAGGAGAGGTAAAGGAGAGGTAGGGAGGTAAAGGAGAGGAGGGATAAAGGAGAGGTAAAGGAGAGGTAAAGGAGAGGGAGAGGTAAAGGAGAGGTGGGAGGGAGAGGTAAAGGAGAGGGAGGGGTAAAGGAGAGGTAGGGGAGAGGTAAAGTAGAGGTAAAGGAGAGGAGAGGTAAAGGAGAGGTGGGGGAGAGGTAAAGAGAGGAGGGGGTAAAGAAGAGGTAGGGGAGAGGTAAAGCAGAGGTAGGGGAGAGGAGAGGTAATGGAGAGGTAGGGGAGAGGTAAAGGAGTAATAGTGATGTTATAGTGTTATAGTGATGTTTTAGTGTTATAGTGATGTTACATTGTAATAGTGATGTAATAGTGGTGTTATAGTGTTATTGTGATGTTATAGTGTCATAGTGATGTTATAGTGATAGTTATAGAGGTTATAGGGAGAGGTAGAGGAGAGAGGTAGAGGAGGGTAGAGAGGGTAGGGGAGAGGTAGGAGGTGAGAGGTAGAGGAGAGGTGGAGAGAGGGGAGAGGTAAAGGAGGAGGTGGGGAGAGGGTAGGAGAGGTAGGGGAGAGGTAACGGAGAGGTAGAGGAGAGGTAAAGGAGAGGTAGGGGAGAGGTAGAGGGAGAGGAGATGGTGATAGTGTTATAGTGTACATGTTGAGTGATGTAGGGATGTTATAGTGTTAAAGGAGAGGTAGGGGAGAGGTAAAGGAGAGGTAGGGAGAGGTAAAGTAGAGGAGGGATAAAGGGAGAGGTAAAGGAGAGGTAGGGAGAGGTAAAGTAGAGGAGGGGTAAAGGAGAGGTAAAGGAGAGGTAGGGAGAGGTAAAGTAGAGGAGGGGTAAAGGAGAGGTAAAGGAGAGGTAGGGAGAGGTAAAGGAGAGGAGAGGTAAAGGAGAGGTAAAGGAGAGGTAAAGGAGAGGTAGGGGAGAGGTAAAGCAGAGGAGGGGTAAAGGAGAGGTAAAGGAGAGGTAGGGAGAGGTAAAGGAGAGGAGGGATAAAGGAGAGGTAAAGGAGAGGTAACGGAGAGGAGGGGTAAAGGAGAGGTAGGGGAGAGGTAAAGTAGAGGTAAAGGAGAGGAGAGGTAAAGGAGAGGTGGGGAGAGGTAAAGGAGAGGAGGGGTAAGAAGAGGTAGGGGAGAGGTAAAGCAGAGGTAGGGGAGAGGAGAGGTAATGGAGAGGTAGGGGAGAGGTAAAGGAGTAATAGTGATGTTATAGTGTTATAGTGATGTTTTAGTGTTATAGTGATGTTACATTGTAATAGTGATGTAATAGTGGTGTTATAGTGTTATTGTGATGTTATAGTGTCATAGTGATGTTATAGTGATGTTATAGTGTTATAGGAGAGGTAGCAGAGAGGTAAAGGAGAGGTAGGGGAGAGGTAGGGGAGAGGTAGAGGAGAGGTAGGGGATAGGTAAAGGAGAGGTAAAGGAGAGGCAGGGGAGAGGTAAAGGAGAGGCAGGGGAGAGGTAGGGGAGGTAAAGGAGAGGTAAAGGAGAGGTAGGGGGAGGTAGGGGAGAGGTAGAGGAGAGGTAGGGGAGAGGTAAAGGAGAGGTAGGGGGAGAGGTAGAGGAGAGGTAGGGGAGAGGTAGAGGAGAGGTAGGGGGAGAGGTAGAGGAGAGGTAAAGGAGAGGTAGGGGGAGAGGAGGTAGAGGAGAGGTGGGGGAGAGGTAAAGGAGAGGTAAAGGCTTTGTAAGGGACAGGTAAAGGAGAGGTAAAGGAGAGGTAAAGGAGAGGTAGGGGAGAGGAGAGGTAATAGTGGTGTTATAGTGTTATAGTGTTATAGTGATGTTATTGTGATGTTATAGTGTTAAAGGAGAGGTAGGGGGAGAGGTAAAGGAGAGGTAGGGAGAGGTAAAGTAGAGGAGGGATAAAGGAGAGGTAAAGGAGAGGTAGGGAGAGGTAAAGTAGAGGAGGGGATAAAGGAGAGGTAAAGGAGAGGTAGGGGAGAGGTAAAGTAGAGGAGGGGTAAAGGAGAGGTAAAGGAGAGGTAGGGAGAGGTAAAGGAGAGGAGGGATAAAGGAGAGGTAAAGGAGAGGTAGGGTAAAGGAGAGTGAGAGGTAAAGGAGAGGTAGAGGGGAGAGGTAAAGGAGAGGAGGGGTAAAGAGAGAGGGTAGGGAGGGAGGGAGGTAAAGTAGAGGTAAAGGAGAGGAGAGGTAAAGGAGAGGTGGGGGAGAGGTAAAGGAGAGGAGGGGGTAAAGAAGAGGTAGGGGAGAGGTAAAAGCAGAGGTAGGGGGAGAGGAGAGGTAATGGAGAGGTAGGGGAGAGGTAAAGGAGTAATAGTGATGTTATAGTGTTATAGTGATGTTTTAGTGTTATAGTGATGTTACATTGTAATAGTGATGTAATAGTGGTGTTATAGTGTTATTGTGATGTTATAGTGTCATAGTGATGTTATAGTGATGTTATAGTGTTATAGGAGAGGTAGCGGAGAGGTAAAGGAGAGGTAGGGAGAGGTAGGGGAGAGGTAGAGAGAGGGTAGAGGGATAGGGTAAAGGGAGAGGTAAAGGAGAGGTAGGGGAGAGGTAGAGGAGAGGTAAAGAGAGGTAGAGGGAGAGGTAGGGGAGAGGTAGAGGGAGGTAGGGGAGAGGTAAGGAGAGGTAAAGGAGAGGCAGGGAGAGGTAAAGGGAGAGGTAGGGGGAGAGGTAGGGGAGAGGTAGAGGAGAGGTAAAGGGAGAGGTAGGGAGAGGTAGAGAGAGGAAAGGAGAGGTAGGGGAGAGGTAAAGGAGAGGTAGGGGAGAGGTAGATGAGAGGTAGAGATGAGGTAGAGGAGAGGTAGAGGGAGAGGCAAAGGAGAGGTAAAGGAGAGGTAGGGAGAGGAGAGGTAATAGTGGTAGATAAAGTGTTATAGTGTTATAGTGATGTTATTGTGATGTTATAGTGTTTCAAAGGAGAGGTAGGGGAGAGGTAAAGAGAGAGGTAGGGAGAGGTAAAGTAGAGGAGGGATAAAGGAGAGGTAAAGGAGAGGTAGGGAGAGGTAAAGAGAGGAGAGGGTAAAGGAGAGGTAAAGGAGAGGTAGGGAGAGGTAAAGGAGAGGAGGGGTAAAGGAGAGGTAAAGGAGAGGTAGGGAGAGGTAAAGGAGAGGAGGGATAAAGGAGAGGCAAAGGAGAGGTAAAGGAGAGGAGGTAAGGGAGAGGTAGGGAGAGTAAAGGGAGAGGAGGGTAAAGGAGAGGTAGAGAGGTAAGGAGAGGTAGGGAGAGGGTAAAGGAGGAGGATGGAGGGTAAGGAGAGAGTAGGAAGGAGGAGAGAGTAAAGTAGAGGTAAAGGAGAGGTAGGGGATGCAGAGTAGAGGAGAGGTAGGGGGAGAGGTAGAGGAGAGGTAGGGAGAGGTAAAGGAGAGGTGGGGAGAGGTAGAGGAGAGGTAGGGGAGAGGCAGAGGAGAGGTAAAGGAGAGGTAGGGGGAGAGGTAGAGGAGTGGTAAAGGAGAGGTAAAGGCTTTGTAAGGGACCGGTAAAGGAGAGGTAAAGGAGAGGTAAAGGAGAGGTAGGGGAGAGGAGAGGTAATAGTGGTGTTATAGTGTTATAGTGTTATAGTGATGTTATTGTGATGTTATAGTGTTAAAGGAGGGGTAAAGGAGAGGTAAAGGAGAGGTAGGGAGAGGTAAAGGAGAGGAGGGATAAAGGAGAGGTAAAGGAGAGGTAGGGGGAGAGGTAAAGTAGGAGGAGGGGTAAAGGAGAGGTAAAGGAGAGGTAGGGGAGAGGTAAAGAGAGTAGAGGAGAGGTAAAGAGGAGAGGTAAAGGAGAGGTAGGGTAGGGAGAGGTAGAGGAGAGGTAGAGCTGAGAGGTAGGGAAGGAGAGGTAGAGGAGGTAGAGGTAGGAAGAGAGGTAAAGGCTTCGTGAGATGGACAGATAAAGGAGAGGTGGGAGAGGTAGGTTAGAGGGTAAAGGAGAGGAGGTAATAGTGAGAGGTAAAGGGGAGAGGTATAGGGAGGTACAGAGGATGTAGAGCTAAAGGAGAGGTAAAGGAGAGGTAGGGAGAGGTAAAGGAGAGGAGGGATAAAGGAGAGGGTGGAGAGGAGGGAAAGGTGAGAGGAGGGAAGAGAGGTAAAGGAGAGGTAGAGGCAGGAGGGAAAGCAGAGGTGAAGGGAGAGGCAGGAGAGAGGCAGGATGAGAGGTAAAGTAGAGGTAAAGGGGAGAGGAGAGGAGGTAAAGGAGAGAGGGTGGGGGAGAGGTAAAGGAGAGGAGTAGAGAAGAGGTAGGGGAGAGGTAAAAAGCAGAGGTAGGGAGAGGAGAGGTAATGGAGAGGTAGGGAGAGGTAAAGGAGTAATAGTGATGTTATAGTGTTATAGTGATGTTTTAGTGTTATAGTGATGTTACATTGTAATAGTGATGTAATAGTGGTGTTATAGTGTTATTGTGATGTTATAGTGTCATAGTATGTATAGTGATGTTATAGTGTTATAGGAGAGGTAGCGGAGAGGTAAAGGAGAGGTAGGGGAGAGGTAGGGGAGAGGTAGAGGAGAGGAAAGGAGAGGCAGGGGAGAGGTAAAGGAGAGGCAGGGGAGAGGTAGCGGAGAGGTAAAGGAGAGGTAAAGGAGAGGTAGGGGAGAGGTAGAGGAGAGTAAGGGGATAGGTAAAGGAGAGGTAAGGAGAGGTAGGGGAGAGGTAAAGGAGAGGTGGAGAGGTAAAGTAGAGGAGGGATAAATAAAGGAGAGGTAAAGGAGAGGTAGGGAGAGTAAAGTAGAGGAGGGGTAAAGGAGAGGTAAAGGAGAGGTAGGAGAGGTAAAGTAGAGGAGGGTTAAAGGAAGAGGTAAAGGAGAGGTAGGGAGAGGTAAAGGAGAGGAGGGATAAAGGAGAGGTAAAGGAGAGGTAAGTAAGGAGAGGAGGAGGTAAAGGAGAGGTAAAAGGAGAGGTAGGGAGAGGTAAAGGAGAGGAGGGAATAAAGGAGAGGTAAAGGAGAGGTAAAGGAGAGGTAGGGAGAGGTAAAGGAGAGGAGGGGAAAGGAGAGGTAGGGGAGAGGTAAGTAGAGGTAAAGGGAGAGGTAGGGAGAGAGTAGAGGGAGAGGTAGGGGAGAGAGTAGAGGAGAGGTAGGGGAGAGGTAAAGGAGAGGTGGAGGGAGAGGTAGAGGAGAGGTAGAGGGAGAGGTAGAGGGAGGTAAAGGAGAGGTTGGGTTATAGTGTTATAGTGTTATA
>NW_024608671.1:0-73647 GCF_018296145.1 Oncorhynchus tshawytscha | reverse complement strand
CAGGCCAACACCATAAAGGGTAAAAGAAATTAGCTAATTACTTTGATTCATCCACTTTTTAAAAGTTACTGTATTTTCTCTGATGGTTGTCAAGCCAATCACTCCTGATAGTGTCATGTTTATATTTTAGTCATCTACAGACACTCTTATCCAGAGAGTGACTTACAATTAGTGCATTCATCTTTAGATAGGAAGGTGAGACAACCACATATCACAGTCACAGGAAGTAAACATTACTTTTTAAATAAAGGTCTCAGGGAAGGTTACTTATCATGCAAGCAGTTCACCGACCCACCTCCGTTACACAAGCATAAGGCTAACCGCCTCGGGAACCCCAGGAGAGAATATATCATTTTAAAGCCAGACTGCTTCACTCTTTTGGCCAGAGCTGCCCTTCATCGGTAATATATACCTCAAGCAGTGCTCTCTGGGAAGGTAGAAATAAGCCATGTCCATTTTCTTGTAAAAGTGTGGTGAAAGTTTGAATTGGAACTGAAGTGGAGTCAGTAGGGCGGCTGGTACACTCTAAACTGGAGGGGTCAATCACCGTGGATGTGCAGAGGGAGGTTGGATTAGAGTGCAGGGCATTGGGGCTAAAGCCTTTGAATGTATAAACATACTGTCAATCCTATGAACAGAAAAATCTTCACCGTTGGTAACATGAGTGTTGAAGGGCAAACGTGGCAATTTAACATAAAGATTACGTGAATAACATCACCATGGTAACATGAGTGTTGAAGGGCAAACGTGGCAATTTAACATAAAGATTACGTGAATAACATCACCATGGTAACATGAGTGTTGAAGGGCAAACGTGGCAATTTAACATAACATACAATGATTACGTGAATAACATCACCATGGTAACATGAGTGTTGATTTGGTACAATTTCCTTATTGAATTCCTCCACTTAAATTAATTGACGATGCCACTGAGAGTGTGAAATATACATGTATTTTACCAGTCAAAGGCTTTAGGGTTTTTCTTTATTTGTACTATTTTCTACATTGTAGAATAATAGTGAAAACATCAAAACTATGAAATAACACGCATGGAGTCATGTAGTAATCAACAAAAAATGTTGTCAAGGCAAAAGGGTGGCTACTTTGAAGAATCTCAATTATAAAATATAGTTTGATTTGTTGAACTTTTTTTTTGTTGGGTTACTACATGATTCCATACGTGTTACTTCATAGTTTTGATGTCTTCACTATTATTCTACAATGTAGAAAATAGTCTAAATAAAGAAAAATCCTTGAATGAATAGATGTGTCCAAACTTTTGACTGGTACTGTACATACATGCATACATATATATACATTCACACATACACAGTCTCTCTTGGCTAGATGTCAGGAAGGATACAGTAGGTCACCTTCACACCATAACCAGCTACTCAAGGGCCCTTCGATGAAAGACTGACACTGTCTAATGCATGAAATCAAACAGCAGCGCTTCCCCTCCTTCACCCCGCCATTCCTCTCCTCCTTCAAGCAATCAACCAAGTGTCACCCCTTCCGAAGCAACAAAAAGTCTGAATATTAATTTAATTATCACACTTCATAAAACTGTCTAGCCGTGTCGCTTCCTCAACAAAGAGACATGCCTCTTTTTAAAAGCAAGCCATTATGCCCTGAGCATTATGTAATAGTAACTAGGCAACTAAAGGAGAGGGCCCACTGGGCACAAACATCAGTTCAACGTTGAGATTTAATTTACATTTGGTTTAGTTGTCAACTAACAAGAATGCAAAGTGAAATTAACAACAACAACTAAATCACCATGTCATGTGATTTAGTTTAAACGTTGGGTGAAAAATACAATTCTTAAAGCGTTGAAGCATTTCAAAAAAATCCAAATAGTTTTCTATGTTGATTCAACATCATCACAATGAATTTTTTGTTGTGAAATTACATGGAAACAAAAGTTGATTCAAACAGTTTTTGTCTAGTAGGGGCTGTGCACCTTCTTGAGAGCATTCCTTGGGAGGGTGGGGTCTAGTTCATCTCTCTGGGAGGGTGGGGTCTAGTTCATCTCTCTCTGGGAGGGTGGGGTCTAGTTCATCTCTCTGGGAGGGTGGGGTCTAGTTCATCTCTCTCTGGGAGGGTGGGGTCTAGTTCATCTCTCTCTGGGAGGGTGGGGTCTAGTTCATCTCTCTCTGGGAGGGTGGGGTCTAGTTCATCTCTCTCTGGGAGGGTGGGGTCTAGTTCATCTCTCTGGGAGGGTGGGGTCTAGTTCATCTCTCTCTGGGAGGGTGGGGTCTAGTTCATCTCTCTGGGAGGGTGGGGTCTAGTTCATCTCTCTGGGAGGGTGGGGTCTAGTTCATCTCTCTGGGAGGGTGGGGTCTAGTTCATCTCTCTCTGGGAGGGTGGGGTCTAGTTCATCTCTCTGGGAGGGTGAGGGTCTAGTTCATCTCTCTGGGAGGGTGGGGTCTAGTTCATCTCTCTGGGAGGGTGGGGTCTAGTTCATCTCTCTGGGAGGGTGGGGTCTAGTTCATCTCTCTGGGAGGGTGAGGTCTAGTTCATCTCTCTGGGAGGGTGGGGTCTAGTTCATCTCTCTGGGAGGGTGGGGTCTAGTTCATCTCTCTGGGAGGGTGAGGTCTAGTTCATCTCTCTGGGAGGGTGGGTCTAGTTCATCTCTCTGGGAGGGTGGGGTCTAGTTCATCTCTCTCTGGGAGGGTGGGGTCTAGTTCATCTCCCTGGGAGGGTGAGGTCTAGTTCATCTCTCCCTGGGAGGGTGGGGTCTAGTTCATCTCTCTGGGAGGGTGGGGTCTAGTTCATCTCCCTGGGAGGGTGAGGTCTAGTTCATCTCTCTCTGGGAGGGTGAGGTCTAGTTCATCTCTCTGGGAGGGTGGGGTCTAGTTCATCTCTCTGGGAGGGTGGGGTCTAGTTCATCTCTCTCTGGGAGGGTGGGGTCTAGTTCATCTCTCTGGGAGGGTGGGGTCTAGTTCATCTCTCTGGGAGGGTGGGGTCTAGTTCATCTCTCTGGGAGGGTGAGGTCTAGTTCATCTCTCTGGGAGGGTGGGGTCTAGTTCATCTCTCTGGGAGGGTGGGGTCTAGTTCATCTCTCTGGGAGGGTGGGGTCTAGTTCATCTCTCTCTGGGAGGGTGGGGTCTAGTTCATCTCTCTGGGAGGGTGGGGTCTAGTTCATCTCTCTGGGAGGGTGGTGTCTAGTTCATCTCTCTCTGGGAGGGTGGGGTCTGTTCATCTCTCTGGGAGGGTGAGGGAGTTCATCTCTCTGGGAGGGTGGGGTCTAGTTCATCTCTGGGAGGGTGGGGTCTAGTTCATCTCTCTGGGAGGGTGGGGTCTGGTTCATCTCTCTGGGAGGGTGGGGTCTAGTTCATCTCTCTGGGAGGGTGGGGTCTAGTTCATCTCTCTGGGAGGGTGGGGTCTAGTTCATCTCCTGGGAGGGTGAGGTCTAGTTCATCTCTCTCTGGGAGGGTGAGGTCTAGTTCATCTCTCTGGGAGGGTGGGGTCTAGTTCATCTCTCTGGGAGGGTGGGGTCTAGTTCATCTCTCTCTGGGAGGGTGGGGTCTAGTTCATCTCTCTGGGAGGGTGGGGTCTAGTTCATCTCTGGGAGGGTGGGGTCTAGTTCATCTCTCTGGGAGGGTGAGGTCTGGTTCATCTCTCTGGGAGGGTGGGGTCTAGTTCTCTCTGGGAGGGTGGGGTCTAGTTCATCTCTCTGGGAGGGTGGGGTCTAGTTCATCTCTCTGGGAGGGTGGGGTCTAGTTCATCTCTCTGGGAGGGTGGGGTCTAGTTCATCTTTCTCTGGGAGGGTGGTGTCTAGTTCATCTCTCTCTGGGAGGGTGGGGTCTAGTTCATGTCCCTGGGAGGGTGAGGTCTAGTTCATCTCTCTGGGAGGGTGGGGTCTAGTTCATCTCTCTCTGGGAGGGTGAGGTCTAGTTCATCTCTCTGGGAGGGTGGGGTCTAGTTCATCTCTCTGGGAGGGTGGGGTCTAGTTCATCTCTCTGGGAGGGTGGGGTCTAGTTTATCTCTCTGGGAGGGTGGGGTCTAGTTCATCTCTCTGGGAGGGTGGGGTCTAGTTCATCTCTCTCTGGGAGGGTGAGGTCTAGTTCATGTCTCTGGGAGGGTGGAGGGAGGTCTGGTTCATCTCTCTCTGGGAGGGAGGTCTGGTGGAGGGTGGGGTCTGGTTCATCTCTCTGGGAGGGTGGGGTCTAGTTCATCTCTCTCTGGGAGGGTGGGGTCTGGTTCATCTCTCTCTGGGAGGGTGGGGTCTAGTTCATCTCTCTCTGGGAGGGTGGGGTCTAGTTCATCTCTCTGGGAGGGTGGGGTCTAGTTCATCTCTCTCTGGGAGGGTGGGGTCTAGTTCATCTCTCTGGGAGGGTGGGGTCTAGTTCATCTCTCTGGGAGGGTGGGGTCTAGTTCATCTCTCTCTGGGAGGGTGGGGTCTAGTTCATCTCTCTGGGAGGGTGGGGTCTAGTTCATCTCTCTGGGAGGGTGGGGTCTAGTTCATCTCTCTGGGAGGGTGGGGTCTAGTTCATCTCTCTCTGGGAGGGTGGGGTCTAGTTCATCTCTCTGGGAGGGTGGGGTCTAGTTCATCTCTCTCTGGGAGGGTGGGGTCTAGTTCATCTCTCTGGGAGGGTGGGGTCTAGTTCATCTCTCTGGGAGGGTGGGGTCTAGTTCATCTCTCTGGGAGGGTGGGGTCTAGTTCATCTCTCTGGGAGGGTGGGGTCTAGTTCATGTCCCTGGGAGGGTGAGGTCTGGTTCATCTCTCTGGGAGGGTGGGGTCTAGTTCATCTCTCTCTGGGAGGGTGGGGTCTAGTTCATCTCTCTCTGGGAGGGTGGGGTCTAGTTCATCTCTCTGGGAGGGTGGGGTCTGGTTCATCTCTCTGGGAGGGTGAGGGTCTAGTTCATGTCTCTGGGAGGGTGAAGGGAGGTCTGGTTCATGTCTCTGGGAGGGTGGAGGGAGGTCTGGTTCGTCTCGCTCTGGGAGGGAGGTCTGGTTCGTCTCTCTGGGAGGGTGGGGGGAGGTGCTGTCTCTCTCTGGGAGGGTGGGGTCTGGTTCATCTCTCTGGGAGGGTGGGGTCTGGTTCATCTCTCTGGGAGGGAGGGTGAGGTCTGGTTCATGTCTCTGGGAGGGTGGAAGGGAGGTCTGGTTCATATCTCTGGGAGGGTGGAGGGAGGTCTGGTTCATCTCTCTGGGAGGGTGGAGGGAGGTCTGGTTCATCTCTCTGGGAGGGTGGAGGGACGTCTGGTTCATGTCTCTGGGAGGGTGGAGGGAGGTCTGGTTCATGTCTCTGGGAGGGAGGAGGGAGGTCTGGTTCATCTCTGGGAGGGTGGAGGGAGGTCTGGTTCATGTCTCTGGGAGGGTGGAGGGAGGTCTGGTTCATGTCTCTGGGAGGGCGGAGCGAGGTCTGGTTGTTCTCTCTCTGGGAGGGTGGAGGGAGGTCTGGTTCATCTCTCTGGGAGGGTGGAGGGAGGTCTGGTTCATCGCTCTGGGAGGATGGAGGGAGGTCTGGTTCATGTCTCTGGGAGGGAGGAGGGAGGTCTGGTTCATCTCTGGGAGGGTGGAGGGAGGTCTGGTTCATGTCTCTGGGAGGGCGGAGCGAGGTCTGGTTCATGTCTCTGGGAGGGTGGAGGGAGGTCTGGTTCATGTCTCTGGGAGGGTGGAGGGAGATCTGGTTGTTCCACTCTCTGGGAGGGTGGAGGGAGGTCTGGTTCATCTCTCTGGGAGGGTGGAGGGAGGTCTGGTTCATCTCTCTGGGAGGATGGAGGGAGGTCTGGTTCATGTCTCTGGGAGGGAGGAGGGAGGTCTGGTTCATCTCTCTGGGAGGGTGGAGGGAGGTCTGGTTCATGTCTCTGGGAGGGCGGAGCGAGGTCTGGTTCATGTCTCTGGGAGGGTGGAGGGAGGTCTGGTTCATGTCTCTGGGAGGGCGGAGCGAGGTCTGGTTCATGTCTCTCTGGGAGGAGGGAGGTCTGGTCCATGTCTCTAGGGCGGAGCGAGGTCTGTTCATGTCTCTGGGAGGGTGGAAGGTCTGGTTGATCTCTCTCTGGGAGGATGGAGGGAGGTCTGGTTCATCTCTCTGGGAGGGTGGAGGGAGGTCTGGTTCATGTCTCTGGGAGGGCGGAGCGAGGTCTGGTTCATGTCTCTGGGAGGGTGGAGGGGGGTCAACTTTCCTGACAGTTCTTGACTACGGTGGCACCATTTACCAGATCTCAGCAGCCACTAATCTTAAATCTTTGGCTGCCGCCCGCCATTGTTTTTAACACAGGTCACAGTTTTAATACGCATCACTACATCCTGTATCTGGTCCTCATTAAAGTCTCGTAGATCACTTCCTACTCATCACTATATCCTGTATTTGGTCCTCATTAAAGTCCCGTAGATCACTTCCTACTCATCACTATATCCTGTATCTGGTCCTCATTAAAGTCTCGTAGATCACTTCCTACTCATCACTATATCCTGTATCTGGTCCTCATTAAAGTCCCGTAGATCACTTCCTACTCATCACTATATCCTGTATCTGGTCCTCATTAAAGTCCCGTAGATCACTTCCTACTCATCACTATATCCTGTATCTGGTCCTCATTAAAGTCCGTAGATCACTTCCTACTCATCACTATATCCTGTATCTGGTCCTCATTAAAGTCCCGTAGATCACTTCCTACTCATCACTATATCCTGTATCTGGTCCTCATTAAAGTCTCGTAGATCACTTCCTACTCATCACTATATCCTGTATCTGGTCCTCATTAAAGTCCCGTAGATCACTTCCTACTCATCACTATATCCTGTATCTGGTCCTCATTAAAGTCCCGTAGATCACTTCCTACTCATCACTATATCCTGTATCTGGTCCTCATTAAAGTCCCGTAGATCACTTCCTACTCATCACTATATCCTGTATCTGGTCCTCATTAAAGTCCGTAGATCACTTCCTACTCATCACTATATCCTGTATCTGGTCCTCATTAAAGTCCCGTAGATCACTTCCTACTCATCACTACATCCTGTATCTGGTCCTCATTAAAGTCCAGTAGATCACTTCCTACTCATCACTATATCCTGTATCTAAAGGTTGTCTGATCCTCATTAAAATCCCGTAGATCACTTCCTACTCATCACTACATCCTGTATCTGGTCCTCAATAAAGTCCCGTAGATCACTTCCTACTCATCACTACATCCTGTATCTGGTCCTCATTAAAGTCCCGTAGATCACTTCCTACTCATCACTATATCCTGTATCTGGTCCTCATTAAAGTCCCGTAGATCACTTCCTAGTCATCACTATGTCCTGTCTGGTCCTCATTAAAGTCCCGTAGATCACTTCCTACTCATCACTATATCCTGTATCTGGTCCTCATTAAAGTCCCGTAGATCACTTCCTACTCATCACTATATCCTGTATCTAAAGGTTGTCTGGTCCTCATTAAAGTCCCGTAGATCACTTCCTACTCATCACTATATCCTGTATCTAAAGGTTGTCTGGTCCTCATTAAAGTCCCGTAGATCACTTCCTACTCATCACTATATCCTGTATCTAAAGGTTGTCTGGTCCTCATTAAAGTCCCGTAGATCCCTTCCTACTCATCACTATATCCTGTATCTAAAGGTTGTCTGGTCCTCATTAAAGTCCCGTAGATCACTTCCTACTCATCACTATATCCTGTATCTGTCTGGTCCTCATTAAAGTCCCGTAGATCACTTCCTACTCATCACTATATCCTGTATCTGGTCCTCATTAAAGTCCCGTAGATCACTTCCTACTCATCACTATATCCTAAAAGTGTCTCTGGTCCTCATTAAAGTCCCGTAGATCACTTCCTACTCATCACTATATCCTGTATCTGGTCCCTCATTAAAGTCCCGTAGATCACTTCCTACTCATCACTACATCCTGTATCTGGTCCTCATTAAAGTCCCGTAGATCACTTCCTACTCATCACTATATCCTGTATCTGGTCCTCATTAAAGTCCCGTAGATCACTTCCTACTCATCACTATATCCTGTATCTAAAGGTTGTCTGATCCTCATTAAAGTCCCGTAGATCCCTTCCTACTCATCACTATATCCTGTATCTAAAGGTTGTCTGGTCCTCATTAAAGTCCTGTAGATCACTTCATTATTTCCTTTCTGTTTACAAAGCTCTACTATACAAGCTTCTGACTTACCTAACTTGTTAAAAGTATAAAAACATGAGATACCAAATACTTGTTATTGTGTCTTGTAGTTTTAGTCACGCCCTGATGTTTCACCTGTCTTCGTGATTGTCTCCACCCACCTCCAGGTTTCCTGTCCTGTTTCCCCCGTTAGTTCACAGTGTATTTATCCCTGTGTTTCCTGTTTCTCTGTGCCAGTGTATTTATCCCTGTGTTTCCTGTTTCTCTGTGCCAGTGTATTTATCCCTGTGTTTCCTGTCTCTCTGTGCCAGTTCGTCCTGTTTTCCCCGTTAGTTCACAGTGTATTTATCCCTGTGTTTCCTGTCTCTCTGTGCCAGTTCGTCCTGTTTTCCCCGTTAGTTCACAGTGTATTTATCCCTGTGTTTCCTGTCTCTCTGTGCCAGTTCGTCCTGTTTTCCCCGTTAGTTCACAGTGTATTTATCCCTGTGTTTCCTGTCTCTCTGTGCCAGTTCGTCCTGTTTTCCCCGTTAGTTCACAGTGTATTTATCCCTGTGTTTCCTGTCTCTCTGTGCCAGTTCGTCCTGTTTTCCCCGTTAGTTCACAGTGTATTTATCCCTGTGTTTCCTGTCTCTCTGTGCCAGTTCTTCTTTTCTTGCCAAGTCAACCTAGCTCCTATTTTTTCCCAGTCTCAGTTTTTTCCTAGCCCTCCTGGTTTTGACCCTTGCCTGTTGTGACGCCGAATCCGCCTGCCTGACCACTCTGCCTGTCCTGACCTCGAGCCTGCCTATCCCACTGGTACTGTTTGGACTCTGACCTGGTTGATGAACTCTCGCCTGTCCTGACCTCGAGCCTGCCTATCCCACTGGTACTGTTTGGACTCTGACCTGGTTGATGAACTCTCGCCTGTCCCCGACCTGCCTTTTGCCTACTCCCTTTCGGTATGATAAATATTGGAGCTCAACCATCTGCCTCCTGAGTTTGCATTTGGGTCTCGCCTTGTGCCCTTGTAGTTTCACCTTGTTGTTACATCCTCATGGCACCATTGGAAATGAGACTCTGGTCTCAACTGGTCTCCTCTAATTAAATCAGTTAATAAAAACAAGAGAGTTGAGAGAGACTCAGTTGTCACTTCTTTTTTTAAATCGAGTCGCTTTGTCCCGCAGAGGGCTGTCTGCGACACCCTCAGGTGTCAATCTAAAGAGAAGGACGAGAGAGAGGGAGAGCGTAGAACAATTAACTGACATATCAATCTGAAACTTATTTTAGAGAGACGCTTCTTCTCTCCTGGTGGTATAGTTGAGTGGAACACACTCACGAACCCGCGCCCCACCTCACCTCGTCTCACCTCACCTCGTCTCACCTCACCTCGTCTCACCTTGTCTCACCTCACCTCGTCTCACCTCGTCTCACCTCACCCAGTCTCACCTCGTCTCACCTCACCTCGTCTCACCTCGTCTCACCTCGTCTCACCTCGCCTCACCTCACCTCACCCAGCCTCACCTCGTCTCACCTCACCCAGCCTCACCTCGTCTCACCTCGCCTCAGCGCGTCTCACCTCAGCGCGTCTCACCTCATCTCGTCTCACCTCACCTCGTCTCGCCTCACCTCGTCTCACCTCACCTCGCCTCACCCAGCCTCACCTCGTCTCACCTCACCGAGCCTCACCTTGTCTCACCTCACCTCAGAGCGTCTCACCTCAGCGCGTCTCACCTCACCTCACCTCGTCTCACCTCACCTCACCTCACCTCGTCTCACCTCACCTCATCTCGCCTCACCTCACCTCGTCTCGTCTCACCTCACATTCCTTACCTAAGAGGAGAGGGATGACAGAAATGTAATTTCTCTCTCTCGTGTATCTCTGTGGAGAAACATATGAAGCTGTTGAGGTGTGACTGCAGGATGAAAGCATTAACTGGATTCACTCTGAGGATCCTTTCAGATAATGAACTCAAACAGACTCCCAGATGTTTTGCATGGAATAATCTGCAGTTATTTTGCCCCGCAGAACGTTGCATACGTGTAGTTCATTCTGATTAAAACACTCTGAGACATCTCTAGTAATGGGAAGAAAAAAAAAGTTTATACCCAAAACGCACTTCAGCCCAGTTTAAACACGAAAAGGAGAATCAGTTGAAGTATCCTGGGGTTAAGGAATGTTCTCTGGACATCTCTAGTAATCTCTAGTTCATGGCAAGTGGGAAACAGGGGGAGAAACTGTCACGTCAACTTCACGTCATGTCACCTTGGCGTAATATACCAGCCCCCTCTACTGGTCACATGTAGACATGACAACCAGTTCACAGGGTTCCCAGCTGAGGGTCTCCTAGTATTATAGTGGGCAGCTTTGTTTAGGGACTTTAACCACACGAAGACCATTACTTGTGAAACGACTGAGGAATGAGAATCGACAGCTGAATCCAGGAAGAATCATAAGTGCTTGTGTCAGTTTGGAAACAACACTGATTTACTGAGGACGTGAGGACTTCTAGGAATGTGACGTTGTACCAACCTGTCACTTAAGTTGTCAGTAGCTCCCCTGTGTTCCTATTCATCATTATAGCTACATCTGTTCTTCAGACATTAGGAGTCTGTGACAGTCAACTCCTTCTATCTCTCAACCAAACACACTGACAGGGAGAGGGGCCACTGTGGCAGTAAACACGTTCTCCCGTACCAGACACAGAGACTGGCCTGTCATACCAGACTCTGATACACAGAGACTGGCCTGTCATACCAGACTCTGATACACAGAGACTGGCCTGTCATACCAGACTCTGATACACAGAGACTGGCCTGTCATACCAGACTCGGATACACAGAGACTGGCCTGTCATACCAGACTCTGATACACAGAGACTGGCCTGTCATACCATACACAGAGACTGGCCTGTCATACCAGACACAGAGACTGGCCTGTCATACCATACACAGAGACTGGCCTGTCATCAGACACAGAGACTGGCCTGTCATACCAGACACAGAGACTGGCCTGTCATACCAGACACAGAGACTGGCCTGTCATACCAGACACAGAGACTGGCCTGTCATACCAGACAGAGACTGGCCTGTCATACCATACACAGAGACTGGCCTGTCATACCAGACACAGAGACTGGCCTGTCATACCAGACACAGAGACTGGCCTGTCATACCAGACACAGAGACTGGCCTGTCATACCAGACACAGAGACTGGCCTGTCATACCAGACACAGAGACTGGCCTGTCATACCAGACACAGAGACTGGCCTGTCATACCAGACACAGAGACTGGCCTGTCATACTGGCCTGTCAGACACAGAGACTGGCCTGTCATACCAGACTCTGATACACAGAGACTGGCCTGTCATACCAGACTCTGATACACAGAGACTGGCCTGTCATACCAGACACAGAGACTGGCCTGTCATACCAGACACAGAGACTGGCCTGTCATACCAGACACAGAGACTGGCCTGTCATTCCAGACCAGTCTGGCCATGCTGCTGTTCTGAACTGACCTGTTCTATTCTGACATGATGACTCTGTCTGTATGGTTCTGAACCCCACCTGACTGTTCTGTTGTTCTGCCTTATCTATCTGTATGGTTTTATGAACCCCCATCTCTGTTCTATTTTCCACTCTGTCTGTATGGTTCTGAACCTCCTCTGTTCTGTTCTCTATCTATATTTATGGTTCTGAACCCCCTGCATTGCTTGCTCTGTTCTGTTTCTGTCAGCACTTTGAGATATATGGTTCTGAACACCCTCTGTTCTGTTCTCTATCTATCTGTATGGTTCTGAACCCCCCCTCTGTTCTGTTCTCTGTCTGTATGGTTCTGAACACCCTCTGTTCTGTTCTCTATCTATCTGTATGGTTCTGAACCCCCTCTGTTCTGTTCTCTCTCTATCTGTATGGTTCTGAACCCCCTCTGTTCTGTTCTCTATCTATCTGTATGGTTCTGAACCCACTCTGTTCTGTTCTCTATCTATCTGTATGGTTCTGAACCCCCTCTGTTCTCTCTATCTATCTGTATGGTTCTGAACCCCCTCTGTTCTATTCTCTCTCTATCTGTATGGTTCTGAACCCCCTCTGTTCTATTTTCTCTCTGTCTGTATGGTTCTGAACCTCCTCTGTTCTGTTCTCTATCTATATGTATGGTTCTGAACCCCCTCTGTTCTGTTCTCTCTGTATGGTTCTGAACACCCTCTGTTCTGTTCTCTATCTATCTATATGGTTCTGAACCCCCTCTGTTCTGTTCTCTATCTATCTGTATGGTTCTGAACACCCTCTGTTCTGTTCTCTATCTATCTGTATGGTTCTGAACCCCCTGTTCTGTTATCTCTGTATGGTTCTGAACCCCCTCTGTTCTGTTCTCTATCTATCTGTATGGTTCTGAACCCCCTCTGTTCTGTTCTCTATCTATCTGTATGGTTCTGAACCCCCTCTGTTCTCTCTATCTATCTGTATGGTTCTGAACCCCTCTGTTCTATTCTCTCTCTATCTGTATGGTTCTGAACCCCCTCTGTTCTGTTCTCTATCTATCTGTATGGTTCTGAACCCCCTCTGTTCTCTTATCTATCTGTATGGTTCTGAACCCCCTCTGTTCTGTTCTCTATCTATCTGTATGGTTCTGAACCCCTCTGTTCTATTCTCTCTCTCTGTCTGTATGGTTCTGAACCTCCTCTGTTCTGTTCTCTCTCTATCTGTATGGTTCTGAACCCCCTCTGTTCTGTTCTCTATCTATCTGTATGGTTCTGAACCCCCTCTGTTCTATTTTCTCTCTGTCTGTATGGTTCTGAACCTTCTGTTCTCTATCTATCTGTATGGTTCTGAACCCCCTCTGTTCTGTTCTATCTATCTGTATGGTTCTGAACACCCTCTGTTCTGTTCTATCTATCTATCTGAACCCCCTCTGTTCTGGTTCTAACTGTATGGTTCCCCCTCTGTTCTATTTTCTCTCTGTCTGTATGGTTCTGAACCCCCTCTGTTCTGTTCTCTATCTATCTGTATGGTTCTGAACACCCTCTGTTCTGTTCTCTATCTATCTGTATGGTTCTGAACCCCCTCTGTTCTCTCTATCTATCTGTATGGTTCTGAACCCCCTCTGTTCTGTTCTCTATCTATCTGTATGGTTCTGAACCCCCTCTGTTCTATTCTCTCTATCTATCTGTATGGTTCTGAACCCCTCTGTTCTGTTCTCTATCTATCTGTATGGTTCTGAACCCCTGTTCTGTTATCTCTGTATGGTTCTGAACCCCCTCTGTTCTGTTCTCTATCTATCTGTATGGTTCTGAACCCCCTCTGTTCTATTCTCTATCTATCTGTATGGTTCTGAACCCCTCTGTTCTGTTCTCTATCTATCTGTATGGTTCTGAACCCCCTCTGTTCTCTCTATCTATCTGTATGGTTCTGAACCCCCTCTGTTCTGTTCTCTCTATCTATCTGTATGGTTCTGAACCCCCTCTGTTCTGTTCTCTATCTATCTGTATGGTTCTGAACCCCCTCTGTTCTCTCTCTCTATCTGTATGGTTCTGAACCCCCTCTGTTCTATTCTCTCTATCTATCTGTATGAGCGGTTATGTGAAGTAATTCATATCAGTCTCCCGGGTAACTGAGGGATTTAGGAAAGTTAAACAGATTGATTATGTGCATAATGTAATGTAACGTAGCATAGCGGATGAGGGTCCAGGGAGAGAGAGAGAGAAAGAGAGAGAGCGAGAGAGACAGACAGAGCGAGAGACAGAGAGACACAAAGCTGTGAACGATCTGAGAGACAAGGCAAGAAGGGCATTCTATGCCATCAAAAGGAACATAAATTTCAACATACCAATTAGGATTTGGCTAAAAATACTTGAATCAGTCACAGAGCCCATTGTCCTTTATGGTTGTGAGGTCTGGGGTCCGCTCACCAACCAAGACTTCATAAAATGGGACAAACACCAAATTGAGACTCTACACGCAGAATTCTGCAAAAATATCCTCCGTGTACAACGTAGAACACCAAATAATGCATGCAGAGCAGAATTAGGCCGATACCCACTAATTATCAAAATCCAGAAAAGAGCTGTTAAATTCTACAACCACCTAAAAAGGAAGCGATTCCCAAACCTTCCATAACAAAGCCATCACCTACAGAGAGATGAACCTGAAGAAGAGTCCCCTAAGCAAGCTGGTCCTGGGGCTCTGTTCACAAACACACCCTACAGAGCCCCAGGACAGCAGCACAATTTAGACCCAACCAAATCATGAGAAAACAAAAAGATAATTACTTGACACATTGGAAAGAATTAACAAAAAAACAGAGCAAACTAGAATGCTATTTGACCCTAAACAGAGAGTACACAGCGGCAGAATACCTGGCCACTGTGACTGACCCAAAATTAAAGAAAGCTTTGACTATGTACAGACTCAGTGAGCATAGCCTTGCTATTGAGAAAGGCCGCCGTAGGCAGACATGGCTCTCAAGAGAAGACAGGCTATGTGCTCACTGCCCACAAAATGAGGTGGAAACTGAGCTGCACTTCCTAACCTCCTGCCCAATGTAAGACCATATTAGAGAGACATATTTCCCTCAGATTACACAGATCCACAAAAAATTCGAAAACAAATCCAATTTTGAAAAACTCCCATATCTACTGGGTGAAATTCCAGTGTGCCATCACAGCAGCAAGATTTGTGACCTGTTGCCACGAGAAAAGGGCAACCAGTGAAGAACAAACACCATTGTAAATACAACCCATATTTATGCTTATTTATTTTATCTTGTGTCCTTTAACCATTTGTACATTGTTAAAACACTGTACATATATATGACATTTGTAATGTCTTTATTGTTTTGAAACTTCTGTATGTGTAATGTTTACTGTTCATTTTTATTGTTTATTTCACTTTATATATTCACTTTATATATTATCTACCTCACTTGCTTTGGCAATGTTAACACATGTTTCCCATGCCAATAAAGCCCTTGAATTGAATTGAATTGAGAGACAGAGAGAGAGACAGAGAGAGAGAAAGAGACAGAGACAGAGAGAGACAGACAGACTAAAGACACCCTGAGACTACTACTAATGGAACTAAAGACACCCTGAGACTACTACTAATGGAACTAAAGACACCCTGAGACTACTACTAATGGAACTAAAGACACCCTGAGACTACTACTAATGGAACTAAAGACACCCTGAGACTACTACTAATGGAACTAAAGACACCCTGAGACTACTACTAATGGAGACACCCTGAGACTACTACTAATGGAACTAAAGACACCCTGAGACTACTACTAATGGAACTAAAGACACCCTGAGACTACTACTAATGGAGACACCCTGAGACTACTACTAATGGAACTAAAGACACCCTGAGACTACTACTAATGGAGACACCCTGAGACTACCACTAATGGAACTAAAGACACCCTGAGACTACTACTAATGGAGACACCCTGAGACTACTACTAATGGAACTAAAGACATCCTGCGACCTCAACTAACGGGCTAAGGATTTGTCTGAAATGGCACCCTGTTCCCTATATAGTGCACTATGCAGCCTGGTCAAAAGTAGTGCACTATATAGTTGACAGGGTTCCTTTTGGGACACAGCAGTACTATTATACAAGGTGAAGGAGAGGATCAATACACTATGTGTAATTATGAACCCACTGTCATTAATAAGGCCACATTGTAAATCAACATCTCCTTCGCAGTGACATATACCCAAACCATAGATATCACGTAAAGTCTTATCAAGGTAGACACAAAAACTTTTTTTTGTTTGTTCATGTGTCGTTTCATCACTGTCTGAAAAGCTCCCTGCCTTAAAATATAGCTATTCATCGTGTGAGCCCTTAAAAATCAATCAAAGCTTAAATGAAGCGTGTTATAGAGCCCGCTCTGTAAATCAGAGGGATTAGAGTCTTTAGAGCAGTGTGTTATTGAGCCTGCTCTGTAAATCAGAGGGATTAGAGTCTTGAGAGCAGTGTGTTATTGAGCCTGCTCTGTAAATCAGAGGGATTAGAGTCTTGAGAGCAGTGTGTTATTGAGCCTGCTCTGTAAATCAGAGGGATTAGAGTCTTGAGAGCAGTGTGTTATAGAGCCCGCTCTGTAAATCAGAGAATGAGTCTTGAGAGCAAAGCGGGCTCAATGGCCCTTTTGCACAACGTAGCAACGCCCACTTCCGCTCAACTTCCTACCCGATACATAGCTTCCTGTCCCAATCACGTCCTGTCATCCTGATTGTAACTATACCAACCTTGAAGTCGCTCGTCTTATCATTTAACTCAGTATATTAATATAATCATATTTCTATAGTGTTTATCATTAACTCAGTATATTAATATAATCATATTTCTATAGTGTTTATCATTAACTCAGTATATTAATATAATCATATTTCTATAGTGTTTATCATTAACTCAGTATATTAATATAATCATATTTCTATGTATCGGGTAGGAAGTTAGGCAGAAGTGGGCGTTGCTACGTTGTGCAAAAGGGCCATTGAGCCCGCTTTGTAAATCAGAGGACAAGTGTCTTGAGAGCAGTGTGTTATTGAGCCCTCTGTCTCCTCTCTGTCTCCTCTCCTCTCTGTCTCCTCTCCTCTCTGCCTCCTCTCCTCTCTGTCTCCTCTCTGTCTCCTCTCCTCTCTGTCTCCTCTCCTCTCTGCCTCCTCTCCTCTCTGCCTCCTCTCCTCTCTGCCTCCTCTCCTCTGTCTCCTCTCTGTCTCCTCTCCTCTCTGCCTCCCTCTCCTCTCTGCCTCCTCTCCTCTCTGTCTCCTCTCCTCTCTGTCTCCTCTCCTCTCTGTCTCCTCTCCTCTCCGACTCCTCTCCTCTCTGTCTCCTCTCCTCTCTCTTGGCAGTGGCACCTAACTGATCCTGTCTAGAGTCCAACAGCACAAACCACTCCAGTGATTCAGCCTAGTGTTTGTAGGACAACACTTCCAGCTGCTCTCCAAGGCTCTTCTTTTCGCTGTGATTCTGATCCAAGTGTCAAGCCACAGAGAAAGAGACATTAAAGGGCCTGCAATCTCTCTCCGGATAGACAGTTTGCTGTTCTACAGAACCAAAGTGGTCATGTCCAGGCAGCTCCATCCACTGTCAGGCAGCTCCATCCACTGTCAGGCAGCTCCATCCACTGTCAACCAGCTCCATCCACAGTCAGACAGCTCCATCCACAGTCAGACAGCTCCATCCACCGTCAGGCAGCTCCATCCACCGTCAGACAGCTCCATCCACCGTCAGACAGCTCCATCCACCGTCAGGCAGCTCCATCCACAGTCAGACAGCTCCATCCACCGTCAGGCAGCTCCATCCACCGTCAGACAGCTCCATCCACTGTCAGACAGCTCCATCCACAGTCAGACAGCTCCATCCACAGTCAGACAGCTCCATCCACTGTCAGACAGCTCCATCCACAGTCAGGCAACTCCATCCACAGTCAGACAGCTCCATCCACTGTCAGACAGCTCCATCCACAGTCAGACAGCTCCATCCACAGTCAGACAGCTCCATCCACAGTCAGACAGCTCCATCCACTGTCAGACAGCTCCATCCACAGTCAGACAGCTCCATCCACTGTCAGACAGCTCCATCCACTGTCAGACAGCTCCATCCACAGTCAGACAGCTCCATCCACTGTCAGGCAGCTCCATCCACTGTCAGGCAGCTCCATCTACTGTCAGGCAGCTCCATCCACCGCCAGGCAGCTCCATCCACCGTCAGGCAGCTCCATCCACCGTCAGGCAGCTCCATCCACCGTCAGACAGCTCCATCCACAGTCAGACAGCTCCATCCACAGTCAGACAGCTCCATCCACTGTCAGACAGCTCCACCCACTGTCAGACAGCTCCATCCACAGTCAGACAGCTCCATCCACTGTCAGACAGCTCCATCCACAGTCAGACAGCTCCATCCACTGTCAGACAGCTCCAATCACTGTCAGGCAGCTCCATCCACCGTCAGACAGATTGAAATGGAGACATGGTCCTCTCCCTGCAGTCAGTGAGTCTAATCCCCATAGTTTGGTCATCACATCACCAGACGACGGCTTGTCTCTAACAGACTCCCTGACAGAACTGAGACGGACCTGATGTTTACTTTCTGTAGCGTATAGACACTGTTTCCTGAATAATAATGTCTCTGGATGAGACTGCTGATACTGAGTAACTGAGCTAGTTGACACATGAACAGTTTGGCTTGATACAATAGCGAGCTCTCTCAGAGTCTATCAGATAACTCTCTTTCCATCAGTAGTCAGAGTTTCTAAAGATAGTCTTCTAAATGTGTCTGTTTCTCCCCCCCCTCCTTCCTCCTCTCCTCTCCTCACCCATTCCTCTTCTATCTCCTTCCTCCTCTCCTCCCCCTCCTTCCTCCTCTCCTCACCCATTCCTCTTCTAGCTCCTTCCTCCTCTCCTCTCCCCCCCTCCTCCTCCTCTCCTCACCCATTCCTCTTCTAGCTCCTTCCTCCTCTCCTCTCCTCTCCCCTCCTTCCTCCTCTCCTCACCCATTCCTCTTCTAGCTCCTTCCTCCTCTCCTCTCCTCTCCTCTCCCCCCCTTCCTCCTCTCCTCACCCATTCCTCTTCTAGCTCCTTCCTCCTCTCCTCTCCTCTCCTCCCCTCCTTCCTCCTCTCCTCACCCATTCCTCTTCTAGCTCCTTCCTCCTCTCCTCTCCTCCCCCTCCTTCCTCCTCTCCTCACCCATTCCTCTTCTAGCTCCTTCCTCCTCTCCTCTCCTGCCTCTCCTCTTCTAGCTCCTTCCTCCTCTCCTCTCCTACCTCTACTCTTCTCCCTCTCCTCCCTCTCCTCTTCTAGCTCCTTCCTCACCCATTCCTCTTCTAGCTCCATCCTCCTCTCCTCTCCTGCCTCTCCTCTTCTCCCTCCGTTCTCCCTCTCCTCCCCCTCCTCCCGCCTCTGCCCCTCCTCCCCTCTCTCCTTCCCGCTCTCCTCTCCTGCCTCTCCTCTTCTCCCTCTCCTTCCCCTCCTCTTCTCCCTCCTTCCCCCTCTCCTCTCCTTCCCCCTTCTCTTCCCCCCCATCCAGTTTTCTGGTGCTGCTGATACAGATGAATGATTACACACTTACACTCGCACAAACGCACTCACTCACACATACCCACGCACACACACAATACACTATAGTTCTGACCTTCAGAATCAGTGAATACATTGCAGGTTAGTGTTTTTTGGTAATGAATATGGTTCTGGAGGCATTTCTGCAGAGTGGTCACTAGCTGGTTTTAACCATAACCTTATCCACACTGCTAACCCTAATGCCTAACCTTAACCACACTGCTAAACCTAATGCCTAACCTTAACCTTATCCACACTGCTAACCCTAACGCCTAACCCTAACCACACTGCTAACCCTAATGACTAACCTTATCCACACTGCTAACCCTAACCACACGGCTAACCCTAATACCTAACCTTAACCACACTGCTAACCCTAATGCCTAACCTTAACCTTATCCACACTGCTAACCCTAACCCTAACCACACTGCTAACCCTAACCCTAACCAGACTAACCCTAACCACACTGCTAACCCTAATACCTAACCTTAACCCTAACCACACTGCTAACCCTAATGCCTAACCTTAACCCTAACCACACTGCTAACACTAATGCCTAACCTTAACCCTAACCACACTGCTAACACTAATGCCTAACCTTAACCTTAAAACTTCTTAGGGCTGCAATCCCGTTAACGGGATCGATATGACAACAGCCAGTGAAAGTGCAGGGCGCCAAATTCAAAACAACAGAAATCTCATAATTAAAATTCCTCAAACATACATGTATCTTATACCGTTTTAAAGGTAATCTTGTTGTTAATCCCACCACAGTGTCCGATTTCAAATAGGCTTTACAGCGAAAGCACCACAAACGATTGTTAGGTCACCACCAAGCCAAAGAAAAACACAGCCATTTTTCCAGCTGAAGAGTAGAGTCACAAAAAGCACAAATAGAGATAAAAATGAATCACTAACCTTTTGATGATCTTCATCAGATGACACTCATAGGACTTCATTTTACACAATACATGTATGTTTTGTTTGATAAAGTTCATATTTATATAAAAAAAATCTTGAGTTTACATTGGCGCGTTACGTTCACTAGTTCCAAAAACATCCAGTGATTTTGCATAGCCACATCGATTCAACAGAAATACTCATCATAAATGTTGATGATAATACAAGTGTTACACATGGAACTACAGATATAACTCTCCTTAATGCAACCGCTGTTTAAAATTATCCGCCATGTTGGAGTCAACAGAAATCAGAAATAACATTATAAATATTCCCTTACCTTTGACGATCTTCATCAGAATGCACTCCCAGGAATCCTAGTTCCACAATAAATGTTTGATTTGTTCGATAATGTCCATTATTTATGTCCAAGCAGCTAGTTTTGTTAGGGCGTTTAGTACACAAATCCAAACGCTCGTGCAGGTCCAGCCGAACATCGGACGAAAAGTTCAAAAAGTTATATTACAGGTCGTAGAAACATTTCAAACTAAGTATAGAATCAATCTTTAGGATGTTTTTATCATACATTTTCAATAACGTTCCAACCGGAGAATTCCATTGTCTGTAGAAAAGCCATGGAACTCTGGGCACCTCTGGGCACCTTATTCATTCAAGCTACTCAATACTGCCCATGAGCCACACTGCTAACCCTAATGCCTAACCCTAACCACACTGCTAACCTAATGTTTCCTTATCCACACTGCGAACCCTAATGCCTAACCACACTGCTAACCCTAATACCTAACCTTAACCACACTGCTAACCCTAATGCCTAACCTTAACCACACTGCTAACCCTAATGCCTAACCTTAACCACACTGCTAATCCTAATGCCTAACCTTAACATCCACACTGCTAACCCTAATCCCTAACCTTAACCACACTGCTAACCCTAATGCCTAACCTTAACCACACTGCTAACCCTAATGCCTAACCTTAACCACACTGTTAATCCTAATGCCTAACCTTAACCTTATCCACACTGCTAACCCTAATGCCTAACCTTAACCTTATCCACACTGCGAACCCTAATGCCTAACCACACTGCTAACCCTAATGCCTAACCTTAACCACACTGCTAACCCTAATGCCTAACCTTAACCACACTGCTAACCCTAATGCCTAACCTTAACCATACTGCTATCCTACACTGCCTAACCTTAACCTTGCAACCCTAATGCCTGACCTTCCAACTGCTAACCCTAATGCAACCTTAACCACACTGCTAATTTCCTTAACCTTCCACACTGCTAACCCTAATGCCTAACCTTAACCACACTGCTTTGCCTAACCTTATCCACACTGCTAACCCTAATGCCTAACCTTAACCTTATCCACACTGCTAACCCTAATGCCTAACCTTAACCACACTGCTAACCCTAATGCCTAACCTTATCCACACTGCTAACCTAATACCCAACCTTAACCATAACCACACTGCTAACCCTAATGCCTAACCTTAACCACACTGCTAACCCTAATGCCTAACCTTAACCACACTGCTAACCCTAATGCCTAACCTTAACCACACTATATTAGCCAACACTGCTAACCCTAATGCCTAACCTTAACCACACTGCTAACCCTAATGCCTAACCTTAACCACACTGCTAACCCTAATGCCTAACCTTAACCACACTTATCCAACCTTACCACACTGCTAACCCTAATGCCTAACCTTAACCACACTGCTAACCCTAATGCCTAACCTTATCCACACTGCTAACCCTAATACCCAACCTTAACCATAACCACACTGCTAACCCTAATGCCTAACCTTAACCACACTGCTAACCCTAATGCCTAACCTTAACCACACTGCTAACCCTAATGCCTAACCTTAACCACACTGCTAACCCTAATGCCTAACCTTAACCACACTGCTAACCCTAATGCCTAACCTTAACCACACTGCTAACCCTAATGCCTAACCTTAACCACACTGCTAACCCTAATGCCTAACCTTAACCACACTGCTAACCCTAATGCCTAACCTTAACCACACTGCTAACCCTAATGCCTAACCTTAACCATACTGCTAACCCTAATGCCTAACCTTAACCATACTGCTAACCCTAATGCCTAACATTAACCACACTGCTAACCCTAATACCCAACCTTAACCACACTGCTAACCCTAATGCCTAACCTTAACCACACTGCTAACCCTAATGCCTAACCTTAACCACACTGCTAACCCTAATGCCTAACCTTAACCACACTGCTAACCCTAATACCCAACCTTAACCTTAACCACACTGCTAACCCTAATGCCTAACCTTATCCACACTGCTAACCCTAATGCCTAACCTTAACCTTAAATTAAGACCAAAAAGCTATTTTTTGTTTTTGTGAATTTTTCACAATAGAGGCCCATTTTGACTTTGCAAGCTGACCCATCTTAGCGGAAATCTCTCAGTTCTGCCTTCGGTACAAGACTCATCCCAAAAAAACATCCACCTCCGAATACATTACCAGTGGCGGGGGAACAACGATTAATCTCCTTACCCTTTAATGTCACCCTGTAGATAGGAGATACAACTCCAAATGAATCAGATCTGTCTTAGGAGAGTATTGAGCTCTGGGGGTAATTGAGTACCTTAGTTCCACACGCCCTTTTTTTACTCTAAGATGGTAGTTCCCCTGAAACGACATATCACACAGCTGGAGAAAACCCCCTATACACTATTATACTATACTATACATCCCAAGTCATTGAGCCAGGTGCTGTTAGTCTGCGAGGTGATCTATAGCATCAGTCGATATCATCGGTCTTCCACAGCACATTGATCTACAGCACGCTGCTCTCAGGTTCAACGCCCCCCCATTACAGACCAATACATCACATTGTTAGTGGGGGCGTCGGCATGGAGACAGAGGAGGAACCTGTGAGGGCGAACAGGCATCACACCGAGCCTCTGTAATTAAAATGGCGTTGGGTGAAATATGATGAGGGGTCCACCTATAAACTGTGAGAGGGTGTTGGGGGAATCCAGGTCCCAGGTCTCCATGTATCGACACTGGGGGTTCATAAATCTCACAGGACCCCCATACCTTCTCTATCATCTCATCCCTCGCTTTCTCTTTCATCCCACCTCTCTCTCGCTCTCTCTCTCTATCCTCCCACTTATTTCTCTTTCATCCCACCTCCCTCTCTCTCTGTCTCTCTCTCTCTCTCTCTCTCTCTGTCTCTCTATCACCTCTCTCTCTGCTGAAGTATGACCCACTTACAGCCCAGCTAATCTTCTTCCTATGTGTGTGAACTTGTGTGCAATTAAGTGTTAGGAAATAGTAGACACGCAGGCCTGCAAGGAGCAGACAGTTGTCTATCCCTGGATTACAAGAACTATTAAAGTGTCACCCAAGACTCGTGATGACAGAGGATCTTCTCCTTGTCCGTCCTAGTCTATGCTGCTGTCTGAGTGGGTGGGTGTCTGAGTGGGTGGGTGGGTGTCTGAGTGGGTGGGTGGGTGTCTGAGTGAGTGGGTGGGTGTCTGAGTGAGTGGGGGGGTGACTGTCTGAGTGGCTGCCTGAGTGGGTGGCTGTCTGAGTGGGTGGGTGGCTGTCTGAGTGGGTGTCTGAGTGGGTGGGTGTCTGAGTAAGTGGGTGTCTGAGTGGGTGTCTGAGTGGGTAGGTGTCTGAGTGGCTGTCTGAGTGGGTGTTTGAGTGGGTGGGTGTCTGAGTGGGTGTCTGATGTACTACTGGGGTAGTGATGATGGGAGCCTGATGGGAGCCTGATATAAACTTGGTAAAAACTGTGGGTGTCTGATGTACTACTGGGGTAGTGATGATCGGAGCCTGATGGGAGCCTGATATAAACTTGGTAAAAACTGTGGGTGTCTGATGTACTACTGGGGTAGTGATGATCGGAGCCTGATGGGAGCCTGATATAAACTTGGTAAAAACTGTGGGTGTCTGATGTACTACTGGGGTAGTGATGATGGGAGCCTGATGGGAGCCTGATATAAACTTGGTAAAAACTGTGGGTGTCTGATGTACTACTGGGGTAGTGATGATCGGAGCCTGATGGGAAACTTGGTAAAAACTTCAGGTCGTAGTGAAGTAAAGTTCAGCTGACATGTTGACTTTGTGACTTCATCTGATACTAATGAGCTTTTTCTCTCGTCATCTCTCCGTCAATCTCTTACTCTCTCCATCTATAAATATCTCTCCCCTTTCCTCTCTCTTCCTCTACCCGTCACTCTATCATTCCCTCTCCCTCTCTCTCTCTCCCCCCCAATTTCGATTTCTGTCTCTCCCTCTCTCATCCCCTATTCCGTACACGTAGCGCTCTCTTTGCTGGTACTGCCCTAGGCGTTGCCTCTCTTGAGTGATTAATTGTCTTTCAAGGCTGCTTCTGCTCTCTCTGCAGTCCTGTCCCAACTCACACCCTCCTCCTGCTGATTAATGTGAGAGGAGAACTTCCACTGAGACAGAAAGCAGTACAGTTTGAGAGGAGAACTTCCACTGAGACAGACAGCATTACAGTTTGAGAGAACTTCCACTGAGACAGACAGCATTACACAGTTTGAGAGGAGAACTTCCACTGAGACAGACAGCAGTACAGTTTGAGAGGAGAACTTCCACTGAGACAGACAACAGTACAGTTTGAGAGGAGAACTTCCACTGAGACAGACAGCATTACAGTTTGAGAGAACTTCTACTGAGACAGATAACAGTACAGTTTGAGAGGAGAACTTCCACTGAGACAGACAGCATTACAGTTTGAGAGGAGAACTTCCACAGAGACAGACTGCAGTACACAGTTTGAGAGGAGAACTTCCACTGGGACAGACAGCAGTACAGTTTGAGAGGAGAACTTCCACTGAGACAGACAGCACTACACAGTTTGAGAGGAGAACTTCCACTGGGACAGACAGCAGTACAGTTTGAGAGGAGAACTTCCACAGAGACAGACAACAGTACAGTTTGAGAGGAGAACTTCCACTGAGACAGACAGCAGTACAGTTTGAGAGGAGAACTTCCACTGGGACAGACAGCATTACACAGTTTGAGAGGAGAACTTCCACTGAGACAGACAGCAGTACACAGTTTGAGAGGAGAACTTCCACTGGGACAGACAGCAGTACACAGTTTGAGAGGAGAACTTCCACTGAGACAGACAGCATTACACAGTTTGAGAGGAGAACTTCCACTGGGACAGACAGCAGTACGCAGTTTGAGAGGAGAACTTCCACTGAGACAGACAGCAGTACAGTTTGAGAGGAGAACTTCCACTGGGACAGACAACAGTACAGTTGGAGAGGAGAACTTCCACTGGGACAGACAGCAGTACACAGTTTGAGAGGAGAACTTCCACTGGGACAGACAGCAGTACAGTTTGAGAGGAGAACTTCCACTGAGACAGACAGCACTACACAGTTTGAGAGGAGAACTTCCACTACAGTTTGAGACACTGACAGCAGTTTGAGAGGAGAACTTCCACACAGTTTGAGAGGAGAACTTCCACTGGGACAGACAACAGTACAGTTTGAGAGGAGAACTTCCACTGGGACAGACAACAGTACAGTTTGAGAGGAGAACTTCCACTGGGACAGACAGCAGTACAGTTTGAGAGGAGAACTTCCACTGGGACAAACAGCATTACACAGTTTGAGAGGAGAACTTCCACTGAGATAGACAGCATTACACAGTTTGAGAGGAGAACTTCTACTGGGACAGACAGCAGTACAGTTTGAGAGGAGAACTTCCACTGGGACAGACAGCATTACACAGTTTGAGAGGAGAACTTCCACTGAGATAGACAGCATTACACAGTTTGAGAGGAGAACTTCCACTGGGACAGACAGCAGTACAGTTTGAGAGGAGAACTTCCACTGGGACAGACAGCAGTACAGTTTGAGAGGAGAACTTCCACTGAGACAGACAGCACTACACAGTTTGAGAGGAGAACTTCCACTGAGACAGACAACATTACAGTTTGCAGAGTTACTGGAAGATAAACAGGACATAACATTCAACATTCCTTTTAGCCATTTTCAATTAAAATCTATTTTTGCACAGAAATTGTCTCATAACAACCCAATTAGGAGAGGAGCGGTATGGTACCAACAACAAGACACCAGAGAGACGCCTATAACCACGGAGGAACATGGAGACTCAGAATGCATCACAAATAGCCCTCTGTTTCCTTTATAAGGGCTCAGGGCCTATCGGGCTCTGGTCAACAGTAGTGGACTAAATAGATAATAAGTTGCCATTTGGGACCAACCTCAGAGATGCTAAATACAGAAATTCCCAATGCCGACTCCGACCTTGGATGTGTTCTTTGTCACACGTTGGAACACTTTGCTCATCAACCCACATCGTTAAAAAAAAATCACCATAAATTTATGTGATATGCCTGTTAGCAACATGCTAGTGTCTCAAGAGAGAGATAGTCTGTCCATTATTATAATGCTAACCGCGGCTAGCATTAGCAGCACGGGGGACTTTGAACTCAGAAAGTCAAAAACAATGTAATTATAATATGAAGGACTAGCTGGTAGGGCCTATACAGTAAATACAGTGAAATACCTGGGGATTTGACTACAGTCAAAAACAATGTAACTATAAGATGTCATGCTATGTTGTTGTCTTAGGTCTCTCTTTATGTAGTGTTGTCTCTCTTGTCATGCTATGTTGTTGTCTTAGGTCTCTCTTTATGTAGTGGTGTCTCTCTTGTCATGCTATGTTGTTGTCTTAGGTCTCTCTTTATGTAGTGTTGTCTCTCTTGTCATGATGTGTGTTTTGTCCGATATTTATATTTAAATGTACTTGTATTTTTAATCCCAGTCCCCGTCCCCTCAGGAGGCATTTTGCCTTCTGGTAGGCCGTCATTGTAAATAATAATTTGTTCTTAACTGACTTGCCTTGTTAAAATAAAGTTAAAATAAAAATAAAAAATGAATAAAAAAAGACTAGCTGGTAGCCTTATATATGGTGCAGTGATACACCTGGGGTTTTGATTAAAGTAAAAAAACAAAAACCCACGTGGTAACAGTATCCATATTAGGACAGCCTCGGTCAGACTTCCCTCAGTCTCAGATACCTGACAGAAACCACAGAAATATACACATTGACTTATTCACAGGCACAAGTTTAGGAAACCCTGCCGATAAGAGGACAGGCAGAGTGCCATTAGAGAGGCAGTCAGTCTTTCCACGCCGTGACTCTGTCCAATTATAAGTCGTGGTGTTGGAAAACAGGGAGGTTTTTTTTGTAATCACACGGTCCACCATAAACACTGGTCCTCGACCCCTTGTACACAAACACAGAGGTTCGCGTGAGAACGGATTCTCCTGTTAGTTCAAAGGGAACCACACAACATATATAGGGCACTACTTTAGACAAGGGCCCATAGGGAACAGGGAGCCATTTGGGCCTCACTTTGTGTCATCTCCCTGGCAAAGAAAGCCCCCCCTGTCTTACCTGAACACTAAACACTCCCTGTGTCATCTCCCTGGCAAAGAAAGCCCCCCTGTCTTACCTGAACACTAAAAACTCCCTGTGTCATCTCCCTGGCAAAGAAAGCCCCCCTGTCTTACCTGAACACTAAACACTCCCTGTGTCATCTCCCTGGCAAAGAAAGCCCCCCTGTCTTACCTGAACACTAAAAACTCCCTGTGTCATCTCCCTGGCAAAGAAAGCCCCCCTGTCTTACCTGAACACTAAACACTCCCTGTCTCAAGGCTCAGGAAAAGACCCAGATGAAGACAGTTTCAAAGTTTAAAAAAATACTTTCACTTTTACTTGAGACATTTTCTATAAAGGTATCTTTACTTTTACTCAAGTATAACAATTGATTACTTTTTCCACCACTGAAAACTGGGAAAACAGTAAATAGAGAAAGACAGGAGCATGGAAAAAACGCTGGTAGGCTTGACGAAACAAAACAAACTGGCAACAGACAAACAGAGAACACAGGTATAAATACACTGGGGATAATGGGGAAGATGGGCGACACCTGAAGGGGGATGGAGACAAGAACAAAGACAGACAAAACAGATCAGAGTGTGACACTGTTAACTGCCCTGGCTAGGGAAAACACTAATGGTAGCGTCTCGAATGGGACCCAATTCCCTATGTAGTGCACTACTATAGACCAGGGCCCTATTCCCTATATAGTCCACTACTTTAGACCAGAGCCCTATTCCCTATATAGTACACTACTATAGACCAGAGCCCTATTCCCTATATAGTGCACTACTTTAGACCTGAGCCCTATTCCCTATATAGTACACTACTTTAGACCAGAGCCCTATTCCATATATAGTACACTACTTTAGACCAGAGCCCTATTCCATATATAGTACACTACTTTAGACCAGAGCCCTATTCCTATAGTGCACTACTATAGACCAGGGCCCTATTCCCTATATAGTGCACTACATTAGACCAGAGCCCTATTCCCTATATAGTACACTACTTTAGACCAGAGCCCTATTCCCTATATAGTGCACTACTTTAGACCAGAGCCCTATTCCCTATATAGTGCCCTACTTTAGACCAGAGCCCTATTCCCTATATAGTCCACTACTTTAGACCAGAGCCCTATTCCCTATATAGTCCACTACTTTAGACCAGAGCCCTATTCCCTATATAGTACACTACTATAGACCAGAGCCCTATTCCCTATATAGTGCACTACTTTAGACCTGAGCCCTATTCCCTATATAGTCCACTACTTTAGACCAGAGCCCTATTCCCTATATAGTGCACTACTTTAGACCAGAGCCCTATTCCCTATATAGTGCACTACTTTAGACCAGAGCCCTATTCCCTATATAGTACACTACTATAGACCAGAGCCCTATTCCCTATATAGTGCACTACTTAGACCAGAGCCCTATTCCTATATAGTGCACTACTTTAGACCAGAGCCCTATTCCCTATATAGTGCACTACTTTAGACCAGAGCCCTATTCCATATATAGTGCACTACTTTAGACCAGAGCCCTATTCCTATATAGTGCACTACTTTAGACCAGAGCCCTATTCCCTATATAGTGCACTACTTTAGACCAGAGCCCTATTCCCTATATAGTGCACTACTTTAGACCAGAGCCCTATTCCCTATATAGTGCACTACTTTAGACCAGAGCCCTATTCCCTATATAGTGCACTACTTTAGACCACTTTATGCCATTTGGAAGATAAACGTTCTTTAATCTACCAACCGAGGGAAACGTTTGTGTCAGACAGAGAGGAGCTCCAATCCTCTCTCCTTAATTTCCTCATTAAAATAACAACGCAGGATATTGACAGTGTTGCGTTAACCGCCCTGCAGCGCAGTTTTCAATCCACACATTGATTACTTCATTTAATCTTTGGCTCCCGTGAATAGCTTTCCACTCCGGTTTAAGAGTCGCTTTAATTTGGTGTGTTTGTCTCTCTCTGTGTGTGTGTGTGTCTGTTTGTGTCTGTCTGCGTGTGTATGTGTGTCTATATTTGTGTGTGTATCTGTGTGTGTCTGCATGTGTGAGTGTGTGTGTGTGTGTCTGCGTGTGTGTCTGTTGTGATGACAACACTGCGCCTCAAAGCAAAACAACTTGATAAATCAATAGGTGGATGAAGACATTGTAACAACGTTGTTGTATGTCATCAATCAGACCAAGATGTTTGTGCCCCAACATCCACTATACAGCAGTATGTGGACACCCCTTCATCCACTATATATACAGCAGTATGAGGACACCCCTTCATCCACTATATATACAGCAGTATGTGGACACCCCTTCATCCACTATATATACAGCAGTATGTGGACACCCCTTCATCCACTATATATACAGCAGTATGTGGACACCCCTTCATCCACTATATATACAGGACACCCCTTCATCCACTATATATACAGCAGTATGAGGACACCCCTTCATCCACTATATATACAGCAGTATGAGGACACCCCTTCATCCACTATATATACAGGACACCCCTTCATCCACTATATATACAGGACACCCCTTCATCCACTATATATACAGCAGTATGGACACCCCTTCATCCACTATATATACAGCAGTATGTGGACACCCCTTCATCCACTATATATACAGGACACCCCTTCATCCACTATATATACAGGACACCCCTTCATCCACTATATATACAGGACACCCCTTCATCCACTATATATACAGCAGTATGAGGACACCCCTTCATCCACTATATATACAGCAGTATGTGGACACCTCTTCATCCACTATATATACAGGACACCCCTTCATCCACTATATATACAGCAGTATGTGGACACCACTTCATCCACTATATATACAGGACACCCCTTCATCCACTATATATACAGCAGTATGTGGACACCCCTTCATCCACACTATATATACAGCAGGACACCCCTTCATCCACTTTATATACAGGTATGAGGACACCCTTCATCCACTATATATACAGCAGTATGAGGACACCCCTTCATCCACTATATATACAGCAGTATGGACACCCCTTCATCCACTATATATACAGCAGTATGTGGACACCCCTTCATCCACTATATATACAGCAGTATGTGGACACCCCTTCATACACCATATATACAGCAGTATGAGGACACCCATTCATCCACTATATATACAGGACACCCCTTCATCCACTATATATACAGGACACCCCTTCATCCACTATATATACAGCAGTATGAGGACAACCCTTCATCCACTATATATACAGCAGTATGAGGACACCCCTTCATTCACTATATATACAGCAGAATGAGGACACCCCATCATTCACTATATATACAGCAGTATGAGGACACCCCTTCATCCACTATATATACAGGACACCCCTTCATCCACTATATATACAGGACACCCCTTCATCCACTATATATACAGCAGTATGGACACCCCTTCATCCACTATATATACAGGACACCCCTTCATCCACTATATATACAGGACACCTCTTCATCCACTATATATACAGCAGTATGTGGACACCCCTTCATCCACTATATATACAAGACACCCCTTCATCCACTATATATACAGCAGTATGAGGACGCCCCTTCATAAACTATATATACAGGACACCCCTTCATCCACTATATATACAGGACACCCCTTCATCCACTATATATACAGCAGTATGAGGACACCCCTTCATCCACTATATATACAGGACACCCCTTCATCCACTATATATACAGCAGTATGAGGACACCCCTTCATCCACTATATATACAGCAGTGTGGACACCCCTTCATCCACTATATATACAGGACACCCCTTCATCCACTATATATACAGGATACCCCTTCATCCACTATATATACAGCAGTATGAGGACACCCCTTCATCCACTATATATACAGCAGTATGTGGACACCCCTTCATCCACTATATATACAGCAGTATGAGGACACCCCTTCATCCACTATATATACAGGACACCCCTTCATCCACTATATATACAGCAGTATGAGGACACCCCTTCATCCACTATATATACAGCAGTATGAGGACACCCCTTCATCCACTATATATACAGGACACCCCTTCATCCACTATATATACAGGACACCCCTTCATCCACTATATATACAGGATCACACCCTTCATCCACTATATATACAGCAGTATGAGGACACCCCTTCATCCACTATATATACAGCAGTATGAGGACACCCCTTCATCCACTATATATACAGGACACCCCTTCATCCACTATATATACAGCAGTATGAGGACACCCCTTCATCCACTATATATATAAGGACACCCCTTCATCCACTATATATACAGCAGTATGAGGACACCCCTTCATCCACTATATATACAGCAGTATGAGGACACCCATCTTCATCCACTATATATACAGCAGTATGTGGACACCCCTTCATCCACTATATATACAGCAGTATGAGGACACCCCTTCATCCACTATATATACAGGACACCCCTTCATCCACTATATATACAGCAGTATGAGGACACCCCTTCATCCACTATATATACAGGTATGAGGACACCCTTCATCCACTATATATACAGCAGTATGTGGACACCCCTTCATCCACTATATATACAGGACACCCCTTCATACACTTTATATACAGGACACCCCTTCATCCACTATATATACAGCAGTATGAGGACACCCCTTCATCCACTATATATACAGCAGTATGAGGACACCCCTTCATCCACTATATATACAGCAGTATGAGGACACCCCTTCATCCACTATATATACAGCAGTATGTGGACACCCCTTCATCCACTATATATACAGCAGTATGAGGACACCCCTTCATTCATCCACTATATATACAGCAGTATGATATATACAGCAGTATGAGGACACCCCTTCATCCACTATATATACAGGACACCCCTTCATCCACTATATATACAGCAGTATGAGGACACCCTTCATCCACTATATATACAGCAGTATGAGGACACCCCTTCATCCACTATATATACAGCAGTATGAGGACACCCCATCCACTTCATCCACTATATATACAGCAGTATGAGGACACCCCTTCATCCACTATATATACAGGACACCACCTTCATCCACTATATATACAGGACACCCCTTCATCCACTATATATACAGCAGTATGGGACACCCCTTCATCCACTATATATACAGGACACCCCTTCATCCACTATATATACAGGACACCCCTTCATCCACTATATATACAGCAGTATGTGGACACCCTTCATCCACTATATATACAGCAGTATGTGGACACCCCTTCATCCACTATATATACAGGACACCCCTTCATCCACTATATATACAGCAGTATGAGGACACCCCTTCATCCACTATATATACAGGACACCCCTTCATCCACTATATATACAGGACACCCCTTCATCCACTATATATACAGCAGTATGAGGACACCCCTTCATCCACTATATATACAGGACACCCCTTCATCCACTATATATACAGCAGTATGAGGACACCCCTTCATCCACTATATATACAGCAGTGTGGACACCCCTTCATCCACTATATATACAGGACACCCCTTCATCCACTATATATACAGGATGAGGACACCCCTTCATCCACTATATATACAGCAGTATGAGGACACCCCTTCATCCACTATATATACAGCAGTATGTGGACACCCCTTCATCCACTATATATACAGCAGTATGAGGACACCCCTTCATCCACTATATATACAGGTATGAGGACACCCCTTCATCCACTATATATACAGCAGTATGAGGACACCCCTTCATCCACTATATATACAGCAGTATGAGGACACCCCTTCATCCACTATATATACAGCAGTATGAGGACACCCCTTCATCCACTATATATACAGGACACACCCTTCATCCACTATATATACAGCAGTATGAGGACACCCCTTCATCCACTATATATACAGCAGTATGAGGACACCCCTTCATCCACTATATATACAGCAGTATGAGGACACCCCTTCATCCACTATATATACAGCAGTATGAGGACACCCTTCATCCACTATATATACAGCAGTATGAGGACACCCCTTCATCCACTATATATACAGCAGTATGAGGACACCCCTTCATCCACTATATATACAGCAGTATGAGGACACCATCCACTTCATCCACTATATATACAGCAGTATGAGGACACCCCTTCATCCACTATATATACAGCAGTATGAGTGACACCCCTTCATCCACTATATATAGCAGGACACCCCTATCCACTATATATACAGGACACCCCTTCATCCACTATATATACAGCAGTATGGGACACCCCTTCATCCACTATATATACAGCAGTATGAGGACACCCCTTCATCCACTATATACTACGGACACCCCTTCATCCACTATATATACAGGACACCCCTTCATCCACTATATATACAGGAGTATGAGGACACCCCTTCATCCACTATATATACAGGACACCCCTTCATCCACTATATATACAGGACACCCCTTCATCCACTATATATACAGCAGTATGAGGACACCCTTTCAAATGAGTGGATTCGGCCTGGGCCATCTGTCTCCCTGATCTGCTTCAGAAAAAAGCAGAACCCATTTTAGGAGCAGGGATGCAGACTGGTGAGGGCCCAAAAAAGGAGACACCTAAAACATGCAAAAGAAATCCCTGTTAGGGGGGAAATGCAGGTTTTAACTAATTAAACAACGAAGAATATGATCTATATGATCAGTCTGTCTGTAAAACTAAAAAGTGGTTCATGTGAACCTAATTCCCAGCTAAAAAAATGTAAAGAAAGCAATCCAATGATATTTGTTGTCTAGACTTTACAGTAAATGACACTCAAGTCTTGAGACAAAACAATACACTAATATTACAGTTACCATGACAGCCTTTATAACAGAACGCTTGTTACCACGACAGCCTTTATAACATAACGCTTGTTACCACGACAGCCTTTATAATAGAATGCTTGTTACCACGACAGCCTTTATAATAGAACTCTTGTTACCATGACAGCCTTTACAATAGAACGCTTGTTACCACGACAGCCTTTAGAATAGAACGCTTGTTACCACGACAGCCTTTATAATAGAACGCTTGTGACCACACACCTAAATATTGCACTTGGGAGAAAAACATCTTAAAAGTAGAAATAGAATGAAACAAACAGGAATTCTATTTTTGCTCTATTATAGTAGCCACTATACCAAACATTATCAAGTCAAATAAAACCAAATCTAATTTGATTGGTCACATACACATGGTCAGCAGAGGTTAATGCGAGAGCAGTGAAATGCTTGTGCTTCTAGTTCCGACCGTGCAGTAATATCTAACAAGTTATCTAACAATTTCACAACAACTACCTTATACACACACAAGTGTAAAGGAATGAAGAATATGTACATAAAGATATATGAATGAGTGATGGTACAGAACGGCATAGGCAAGATGCAGTAGATGGTATAGAGTGCAGTATATACATATGAGATGAGTATGTAAACAAAGTGGCATAGTTAAAGTGGCTAGTGATACATGTATTACATAAAGATGCAGTAGATGGTATAGAGTGCAGTATAAACATATGAGATGAATAATGTAGGGTATGTAAACATTATAAAAAGTGGCATTGTTTAACATTACATTTTCAACATTCCATTTTTTAATTATTAAAATGGCTAGAGATTTGAGTCAGTATGTTGGCAGCAGCCAGTCAATGTTAGTGGTGGCTGTTTAACAGTCTGATGGCCTTGAGATAGAAGCTGTTTTTCAGTCTCTCGGTCCCAGCTTTGATGCACCTGTACTGACCTCGCCTTCTGGATGATAGCGGGGTGAACAGGCAGTGGCTCGGGTGGTTGTTGTCCTTGATGATCTTTTTGGCCTTCCTGTGACATCGGGTGGTGTAGGTGTCCTGGAGGGCAGGTAGTTTCCCCTGGTGATGCGTTGCACAAGGCTACATGTGTGCAAAAAAAAAAACGTTCACTGAGTAAACCATGTAATAATCCCCTCTCACTCACACGTGTGTTGCTGTCAAGTTCAACACAACAAAAGGCATTATCTTTGGGCTACACATTATCACATTGTACACTTTCTGCCTGTGGACGTCTGTTCTACAACGTGCCAGCAGAGCAGGATACCCTTTGTTGTCATAATTGATCTCATTCAGACAGAGAGTAACACCTGACATACCCCTTTTTATCCACTGTATTGAAGAAGTGAGAAAGAGGGAAAGTGTGTGTTGTTCCATTCACCTCTATAGTGGCATCCAGCTAAAGCCAGGCCCAGCTCCAGCTACACTTGATCCCAGAATCCACTTGTTTAACAAGCAACGCCTCATTTTCACCTAATTCTCTCATTCTGAAAATCAACCACATAGTTACTATAGAGGGAAAACATCCGTTCACAGACAGTAGTTAGCTAGTTAACTAGTTAACATTTCACACAGATAGTTAGTTAGCTATTTAACTAGTTAACACTTCACACAGATAGTTAGTTAGCTAGTTAACATTTCACACAAATAGTTAGTTAGCTAGTTAACTAGTTAACATTTCACAGATAGTTAGTTAGCTAGTTAACATTTCACACAGATAGTTAGCTAGTTAACATTTCACACAGATAGTTAGTTAGCTAGTTAACTAGTTAACATTTCACACATTTAGTTAGTTAGCTAGTTAACTAGTTAACATTTCACACAGATAGTTAGTTAGCTAGTTAACTAGTTAACATTTCACACAGATAGTAGTAAGCTAGTTAAAATTTCACACAGATAGTAGTAAGCTAGTTAACTAGTTAACATTTCACACAGATAGTTAGTTAGCTAGTTAACATTTCACACAGATAGTTAGTTAGCTAGCTAACTAGTTAACATTTCACACATGTAGTTAGTTAGCTAGTTAACTAGTTAACATTTCACACAGATAGTTAGTTAGCTAGTTAACTAGTTAACATTTCACACAGATAGTAGTACGCAAGTTAACATTTCACACAGATAGTAGTAAGCTAGTTAACTAGTTAACATTTCACACAGATAGTTAGTTAGCTAGTTAACATTTCACAGAGATAGTAGTAAGCTAGTTAACTAGTTAACATTTAACACATATAGTAGTAAGCTAGCTAACTTGTTAACATTTCACACAGATAGTAGTTAGCTAGTTAACATTTCACACAGATAGTTAGTTAGCTAGTTAACTAGTTAACATTTCACACAGATAGTTAGTTAGCTAGTTAACATTTCACACAGGTAGTTAGTTAGCTAACTAGTTAACATTTCACACAGATAAGTAGTTAGTAGTTAGCTAGTTAACATTTCACACAGATAGTAGTTAGCTAGTTAACATTTCACACAGATAGTTAGCTAGTTAACATTTCACACAGATAGTTAGTTAGCTAACTAGTTAACATTTCACACATGTAGTTAGTTAGCTAGTTAACTAGTTAACTAGTTAACATTTCACACAGATAGTTAGTTAGCTAGTTAACTAGTTAACATTTCACACAAATAGTAGTAAGCTAGTTAACTAGTTAACATTTCACACAGATAGTTAGTTAACTAGTTAACATTTCACAGAGATAGTTAGCTAGTTAACTAGTTAACATTTCACACAGATAGTAGTAACTAGTTAACTAGTTAACATTTCACAAGATAGTTAGTTACCTAGTTAATCTAGTTTCTTTGCACACCTTGATGTCCCATAATCAATACATTTCACACAATAGTAGCCTAGATATCGATCTAGTTAACTTGTGATAAATTTCAAAATAGTTAACGTTACGCATTTTTTAAAAGTTAACATTTCACAGATAGTAGTTAGCTAGTTAAATTAACATTTAATGCAACTTAGTAGTATAACTAACTTAATAACATTTCACACAGATAGTAGTTAGCTAGTTAACATTTAAAATTTCACACAAAGATAGTGCCTAGGCTTGGTGGTCTAGTTAATCTAGTTCCCTTTCGGATCTACAGAATCAAATAGAATCTGAGTTAACTTTCATCCTGTGTAGTTAGTTACTGCAAGCTAACCTCATTTAATATTCACCTTCACAATAAGTAGTTAGGATAGTTAGCTAGTTAACATTTCCTGAGATAAACAGTAGTTCTGTTATAGTCAAGCATTTAAACAGTTTTGGAAACGTCTGAGTGTTTTCTATCCACATACTAATCACATGCATATACTATATTCCTGGCCTGAGTAGCAGGACGTTAAAATGTTCATTTTTAACAGAAGTTCCGTTAAAGTAGGGGGAGGCTTAACAGGTTTTAACTAGTTAACATTTAACACATATAGTAGTAAGCTAGTTAACTTGTTAACATTTCACACAGATAGTAGTTAGCTAGTTAACATTTCACACAGATAGTAGTAGTTAGCTAGTTAACTAGTTAACATTTCACACAGATAGTTAGTAGTAGCTAGTTAACATTTCACACAGATAGTTAGCTAGTTAACATTTCACACAGATAGTAGTTAGCTAGTTAACATTTCACACAGATAGTAGTTAGCTAGTTAACATTTCACACAGATAGTTAGTTAGCTAGTTAACATTTCACACAGATAGTAGTTAGCTAGTTAACATTTCACACAGATAGTATTAGCTAGTTAACATTTCACACAGATAGTAGTTAACTAGTTAACATTTCACACAGATAGTAGTAAGCTAGTTAACTAGTTAACATTTCACACAGATAGTAGTTAGCTAGTTAACATTTCACAGATAGTTAGTTAGCTAGTTAACTAGTTAACATTTCACACAGATAGTAGTTAGCTAGTTAACATTTCACACAGATTGCCAGGCTCCAGTAAGCAACTAAGGCGTTATAACTTGAGGAACGTGAAGGAGTTGTATACCAGTTAATACTATAGCGAATTGGTTAGGTTACTAATGTTAGCTCACCTGATGTTGTAACGTTAGCGCATCTGACTTTATTAACCAGCTAATCTTCACATCATAAACTAAATAATTTGATCAGTTAAACTGGCTAATGTTGCTCAACATTTCACTGGCTAGCTAACGGTGAATTCGATCCAGCTAGCAAGATACATAACAATACTTTTCCCACCACACTTTCTCCCTCACCTCAAACTTTCGAAATGCCAGTAGTTTTTTGGTTATAGTTCACGTTTCATTACCTTCTCATCCCCGGTCTCTGTGGTCAGGTTTCTCACCTACCTCTCCGTTACCGTTCAGGGGACGTGCTGCTGTAAGTGAACTGGTAAACTGCCTTTCCATTCTCCCGCTCTTTCCAGAGCGCGCGCTGCTGCTGTAAGCGAACTGGTAAACTGCCTTTCCATTCTCCCGCTCTTTCCAGAGCGCGCGCTGCTGCTGTAAGTGAACTGGTAAACTGCCTTTCCATTCTCCCGCTCTTTGCAGAGCGCGCGCTGATGCTGTAACTAGAACGTTGGTTCTCTCTTCTGTCGCGTGCGGCGTTCTGTGGTTATGGGAACGATTGGCTGAGCCTTGGATACAGACGTTCTGTTGTTATGTGAACGATTGGCTGAGCCTTGGATACAGGCAGTATTGTGCTGCGTTCTGTTGTTATGGGAACGATTGGCTGAGCCTTGGATACAGATAGTATTGTGCTGCGTTCTGTTGTTATGGGAACGATTGGCTGAGCCTTGGATACAGACAGGATTGTGCTGCGTTCTGTTGTCATGGGAACGATTGGCTGAGCCTTGGATACAGATAGTATTGTGCTGCGTTCTGTTGTTATGGGAACGATTGGCTGAGCCTTGGATACAGACAGGATTGGTCCAAATGCGCATCACTCGTTCGTTTACAGCCAGTAGTGATCCAAAGCCCCCCCCCACCCACCCACCCCGTCCAAACTTTTCTCATAGGATCTACACAAATCACGTAGGTCACCTATTTTAGATTCAAAACAGGTGAATTTCGCAGAAAGCTGACTAGTTTGTATCCCTGAGATAGACAAGTCGGGCTCACTGGACAGACAGACAGACAGACAGGTCTACTGCTGCTAGACAGCTAATACTGCTGGACAGGCTCTACTCTCTGAGGGGGCACGTTCAGTTAACCCCTCTGTCTGTCTCTCAGTGACAGGGTCATGGCAGGTGGGTGCAGGGGGAGGAGGGAAGTTGGGAGACACAGCCTTTCTGCTGACAGGCTCCATAGCAAAGTCAGGCAAACTTAAATGTGTTTTATCTCATTTCTACCAGCATGTCACATGTGCAACCAGAGGGGGGACTCCAGATCGCTTTTACTCCACACACAGAGATGCATACAAAGCTCTCCCTCACCCTCCATTTGGCAAATCTGACCATAATTCTATCCTCCTGATTTATGCTTAAAAGCACAAATTAAAGCAGGAAGTACCAGTGAAAAAGTGGTCAGATGAAGCAGATGCTGAGCTACAGGGCTGTTTCGCAGACTGGAATATGTTCTGGGATTCTTCCGATGGCATTGAGGAATACACCACATCAGTCACTGGCTTCCTCAATAAGTGCATTGAGGACGTCGTCCCCACAGTGACTGTACGTACATACCCCAAGCAGAAGCCATGGATTACGGACAACATTCGCACAGAGCTAAAGGGTAGAGTTGCCGCTTTCAAGGTGCGGGACTCTAACCCGGAAGCCAATTTGCATGCCGCCCAAACAGATCCACAGACGATGCAATCTCTACTGCACTCCACACTGCCCTTTCCCACCTGGACAAAAGGAACACTTATGTGAGAATGCTATTCATTGACTACAGCTCAGCGTTCAACACCATAGTGCCCTCAATGCTCATCACTACGGTAAGGCCCATGGGACTAAACACCTCCCTCTGCAACTGGATCCTGGACTTCCTGACGGGCCGTCCCCAGGTGGTGAGGGTAGGTAGCAACACATCTGCCATGCTGATCCTCAATACAGGAGCCCCCCAGGGATGCGTGCTCAGTCCCCTCCTGTACTCCCTGTTCACCCACGGCTGCATGGCCAGGCACGACTCAAACACCATCATTAAGTTTGCAGACGGTACAACAGTGGTAGGCATGATCACCGACGACGACGAGACAGCATATAGGGAGGAGGTCAGAGACCTTGTGTGATCAAGACTAAGGAGATGATTGTGGACTACAGGAAAAGGAGGACCGAGCACGTCCCCCATTCTCATCGACGGGGCTGTAGTGGAGCAGGTTGAGAGTTTCAAGTTCCTTGACGTCCACATCACCAACATACTATAATGGTCCAAACACACCAAGACAGTCGTGAAGAGGGCACGACAAAGCCTATTCCACATCAGGAAACTAAAAAGATTTGGCATGGGTCCTGTGATCCTCAAAAGGTTCTACAGCTGCAACATCGAGAGCATCCTGGTTGCATCACTGCCTGGTACGTCAATTGCTCGGCCCCCGACAGCAAGGCACTACAGAGGGTAGTGCGTACGGCCCAGTACATCACTGGGGCTAAGCTTCCTGCCATCCAGGACCTCTACACCAGGCGGTGTCAGAGGAATGCCCTAAAAATTGTCAAAGACCCCAGCCACCCCAGTCATAGACTGTTCTCTCTACTACCGCATGGCAAGCGGTACCGGAGTGCCAAGTCTAGGACAAAAAGGCTTCTCAACAGTTTTTAACCCCAAGCCATGAGACTCCTGAACAGGTAATCAAATGGCTACCAGGACTATTTGCATTGTGTGCCACCCCCAACCCCTATTTTATGTTGTTTATCATAGACGCATAGTCACTTTAACTATACATTCATGTACATACTACCTCAATTGGGCCGACCAACCAGTGCTCCCGCACATTGGCTAACCGGGCTATCTGCATTGTGTCCCACCACCCGCCAACCCCTCCTTTACGCTACTGCTACTCTCTGTTCATCATATATGCATAGTCACTTTAACCATATCTACATGTACATACTACCTCAATCAGCCTGACTAACCGGTGTCTGTATGTAGCCTCTCTACTGTATAGAGCCTCTCTACTGTATATAACCTCTCTACTGTATAGAGCCTCTCTACTGTATAGAGCCTCTCTACTGTATATAACCTCTCTACTGTATAGAGCCTCTCTACTGTATATAACCTCTCTACTGTATATAACCTCTCTACTGTATATAGCCTCTCTACTGTATATAGCCTCTACTGTATAGAGCCTCTCTACTGTATATAGCCTCTATATAGCCTCTCTACTATATAGAGCCTCTCTACTGTATATAGCCTCTATATAGCCTCTCTACTGTATAGAGCCTCTCTACTGTATATAGCCTCTCTATAGCCTCTCTACTGTATATAACCTCTCTACTATATATAGCCTCTCTATAGCCTCTCTACTGTATATAGCCTCTATATAGACTCTCTACTGTATAGAGCCTCTCTACTGTATATAGCCTCTATATAGCCTCTCTACTGTATATAGCCTCTCTATAGCCTCTCTACTGTATATAGCCTCTCTATAGCCTCTCTACTGTATATAGCCTCTCTATAGCCTCTCTACTGTATATAGCCTCTCTATAGCCTCTCTACTGTATATAACCTCTCTACTGTATAGAGCCTCTCTACTGTATATAACCTCTCTACTGTATATAGCCTCTACTGTATATAGCCTCTCTACTGTATATAGCCTCTCTACTATATAGCCTCTCTACTGTATATAGCCTCTACTGTATATAGCCTCTCTATAGCCTCTCTACTGTATATAGCCTCTCTATAGCCTCTCTACTGTATATAGCCTCTCTATAGCCTCTCTACTGTATAGAGCCTCTCTACTGTATAGAGCCTCTCTACTGTATATAACCTCTCTACTGTATATAACCTCTCTACTGTATATAGCCTCTACTGTATATAGCCTCTCTACTGTATATAGCCTCTCCTGTATATAGCCTCTCTACTGTATATAGCCTCTCTACTGTATATAGCCTCTCTACTGTATATAGCCTCTCTACTGTATATAGCCTCTCTACTGTATATAGCCTCTACTGTATATAACCTCTCTAATGTATATAACCTCTCTACTGTATATAGCCTCTCTACTGTATATAGCCTCCCTACTGTATAGAGCCTCTCTACTGTATATAACCTCTCTATTGTATATAGCCTCTCCTGTATATAGCCTCTCTACTGTATATAGCCTCCCTACTGTATATAGCCTCTCTACTGTATATAGCCTCTACTGTATATAGCCTCTCTACTGTATAGAGCCTCTCTACTGTATATAACCTCTCTACTGTATATAACCTCTCTACTGTATATAGCCTCTCTACTGTATATAGCCTCTACTGTATATAGCCTCTCTACTGTATATAGCCTCTACTGTATATAGCCTCTCTACTGTATATAACCTCTACTGTATATAACCTCTCTACTGTATATAGCCTCTCTACTGTATATAGCCTCTCTACTGTATATAGCCTCTCTACTGTATATAGCCTCCACTGTATAGAGTCTCTCTACTGTATATAACCTCTCTACTGTATATAACCTCTCTACTGTATATAGCCTCTCTACTGTTACTTTTAATTTCTTTATTTCTATTGTCCACCTAATACCTTTTTTTGCACAGTTGGTTAGAGCCTGTAAGTAAGCATTTCACTGTGAGGTCTACTACACCTGTTGTATTCAGCATTTCACTGTAAGGTCTACTACACCTGTTGTATTCAGCATTTCACTGTAAGGTCTACTACACCTGTTGTATTCAGCATTTCACTGTGAGGTCTACTACACCTGTTGTATTCAGCATTTCACTGTGAGGTCTACTACACCTGTTGTATTCAGCATTTCACTGTGAGGTCTACTACACCTGTTGTATTCAGCATTTCACTGTGAGGTCTACTACACCTGTTGTATTCAGCATTTCACTGTGAGGTCTACTACACCTGTTGTATTCAGCATTTCACTGTAAGGTCTACTACACCTGTTGTATTCAGCATTTCACTGTGAGGTCTACTACACCTGTTGTATTCAGCATTTCACTGTAAGGTCTACTACACCTGTTGTATTCAGCATTTCACTGTAAGGTCTACTACACCTGTTGTATTCAGCATTTCACTGTAAGGTCTACTACACCTGTTGTATTCAGCATTTCACTGTAAGGTCTACTACACCTGTTGTATTCAGCATTTCACTGTAAGGTCTACTACACCTGTTGTATTCAGCATTTCACTGTGAGGTCTACTACACCTGTTGTATTCAGCATTTCACTGTAAGGTCTACTACACCTGTTGTATTCAGCATTTCACTGTAAGGTCTACTACACCTGTTGTATTCAGCATTTCACTGTAAGGTCTACTACACCTGTTGTATTCAGCATTTCACTGTAAGGTCTACTACACCTGTTGTATTCAGCATTTCACTGTAAGGTCTACTACACCTGTTGTATTCAGCATTTCACTGTAAGGTCTACTACACCTGTTGTATTCAGCATTTCACTGTGAGGTCTATTACACCTGTTGTATTCAACATTTCACTGTAAGGTCTACTACACCTGTTGTATTCAGCATTTCACTGTGAGGTCTACTACACCTGTTGTATTCAGCATTTCACTGTAAGGTCTACTACACCTGTTGTATTCAGCATTTCACTGTAAGGTCTACTACCCTGTTGTATTCAGCATTTCACTGTAAGGTCTACTACACCTGTTGTATTCAGCATTTCACTGTAAGGTCTACTACACCTGTTGTATTCAGCATTTCACTGTAAGGTCTACTACACCTGTTGTATTCAGCATTTCACTGTAAGGTCTACTACACCTGTTGTATTCAGCATTTCACTGTAAGGTCTACTACACCTGTTGTATTCAGCATTTCACTGTAAGGTCTACTACACCTGTTGTATTCAGCATTTCACTGTGAGGTCTACTACACCTGTTGTATTCAGCATTTCACTGTATACTACACCTGTTGTATTCAGCATTTCACTGTGAGGTCTACTACACCTGTTGTATTCAGCATTTCACTGTAAGGTCTACTACACCTGTTGTATTCAGCATTTCACTGTAAGGTCTACTACACCTGTTGTATTCAGCATTTCACTGTGAGGTCTACTACACCTGTTGTATTCAGCATTTCACTGTGAGGTCTACTACACCTGTTGTATTCAGCATTTCACTGTAAGGTCTACTACACCTGTTGTATTCAGCATTTCACTGTAAGGTCTACTACACCTGTTGTATTCAGCATTTCACTGTAAGGTCTACTACACCTGTTGTATTCAGCATTTCACTGTGAGGTCTACTACACCTGTTGTATTCAGCATTTCACTGTAAGGTCTACTACACCTGTTGTATTCAGCATTTCACTGTAAGGTCTACTACACCTGTTGTATTCAGCATTTCACTGTGAGGTCTACTACACCTGTTGTATTCAGCATTTCACTGTGAGGTCTACTACACCTGTTGTATTCAGCATTTCACTGTAAGGTCTACTACACCTGTTGTATTCAGCATTTCACTGTGAGGTCTACTACACCTGTTGTATTCAGCATTTCACTGTGAGGTCTACTACACCTGTTGTATTCAGCATTTCACTGTGAGGTCTACTACACCTGTTGTATTCAGCATTTCACTGTGAGGTCTACTACACCTGTTGTATTCAGCATTTCACTGTAAGGTCTACTACACCTGTTGTATTCAGCATTTCACTGTAAGGTCTACTACACCTGTTGTATTCAGCATTTCACTGTAAGGTCTACTACACCTGTTGTATTCAGCATTTCACTGTGAGGTCTACTACACCTGTTGTATTCAGCATTTCACTGTAAGGTCTACTACACCTGTTGTATTCAGCATTTCACTGTAAGGTCTACTACACCTGTTGTATTCAGCATTTCACTGTAAGGTCTACTACACCTGTTGTATTCAGCATTTCACTGTGAGGTCTACTACACCTGTTGTATTCAGCATTTCACTGTAAGGTCTACTACACCTGTTGTATTCAGCATTTCACTGTGAGGTCTACTACACCTGTTGTATTCAGCATTTCACTGTAAGGTCTACTACACCTGTTGTATTCAGCATTTCACTGTGAGGTCTACTACACCTGTTGTATTCAGTGCCCGTGACAAATAAACCTCGATTTGATCCTTGGTATGACACTCTTGAAACAATTCCACGTTAGCTTAGTAGAACACATGATACAATATGATGCTGAATAGCCATTATATTCACAATAAAAGACACATACAAACAGAACCGTTTTCATGCACTTCTTTAATAGATCTGTTTTTAAATATTCACAACAAATACATTAAGCTCTTTCATCTTCTTATATAATACAGTTCTTAAATTATTTATTTTATTTTTACACAACATTTTTTTTCTCAGAATGTCATTCTATCAAAACGTCTTTCTCAATCCTTGTATTTCTTCATTTTATATATATATTTATATATATATATGTATCTCATTCCATGTTGAGTGTCACCATGCCTCCTATTTCAAAAACGGCCAGTATCTCCTTTATACAGCTATATACAGATGACGACGATCATCTCCCAGGAGGATGAAGGTGTTGTTTGGGAGGTGGCTTGTGGAATACGTCGGCTTCAGGTGCAGGCAAGGACAGATACGGGGTTCGAAACGGCTTACAGTAAAGTAATACAAATAGAAGTAAACCATAACAGGCAACAACGCTTTGATGGAGAGGAGGACAACTCAACAGGTTGTCAGTAGAGTCTCATAGCTTTGATGGAGAGGAGGACAACTCAACAGGTTGTCAGTAGAGTCTCATAGCTTTGATGGAGAGGAGGACAACTCAACAGGTTGTCAGTAGAGTCTCATAGCTTTGATGGAGAGGAGGACAACTCAACAGGTTGTCAGTAGAGTCTCCTAGCTTTGATGGAGAGGAGGACAACTCAACAGGTTGTCAGTAGAGTCTCATAGCTTTGATGGAGAGGAGGACAACTCAACAGGTTGTCAGTAGAGTCTCATAGCTTTGATGGAGAGGAGGACAACTCAACAGGTTGTCAGTAGGGTCTCATAGCTTTGATGGAGAGGAGGACAACTCAACAGGTTGTCAGTAGAGTCTCATAGCTTTGATGGAGAGGAGGACAACTCAACAGGTTGTCAGTAGAGTCTCATAGCTTTGATGGAGAGGAGGACAACTCAACAGGTTGTCAGTAGAGTCTCATAGCTTTGATGGAGAGGAGGACAACTCAACAGGTTGTCAATAGAGTCTCATAGCTTTGATGGAGAGGAGGACAACTCAACAGGTTGTCAGTAGAGTCTCCTAGCTTTGATGGAGAGGAGGACAACTCAACAGGTTGTCAGTAGGGTCTCATAGCTTTGATGGAGAGGAGGACAACTCAACAGGTTGTCAGTAGAGTCTCATAGCTTTGATGGAGAGGAGGACAACTCAACAGGTTGTCAGTAGAGTCTCATAGCTTTGATGGAGAGGAGGACAACTCAACAGGTTGTCAGTAGAGTCTCATAGCTTTGATGGAGAGGAGGACAACTCAACAGGTTGTCAGTAGAGTCTCATAGCTTTGATGGAGAGGAGGACAACTCAACAGGTTGTCAGTAGGGTCTCATAGCTTTGATGGAGAGGAGGACAACTCAACAGGTTGTCAGTAGGGTCTCATAGCTTTGATGGAGAGGAGGACAACTCAACAGGTTGTCAGTAGAGTCTCCTAGCTTTGATGGAGAGGAGGACAACTCAACAGGTTGTCAGTAGAGTCTCATAGCTTTGATGGAGAGGAGGACAACTCAACAGGTTGTCAGTAGAGTCTCATAGCTTTGATGGAGAGGAGGACAACTCAACAGGTTGTCAGTAGAGTCTCATAGCTTTGATGGAGAGGAGGACAACTCAACAGGTTGTCAGTAGAGTCTCATAGCTTTGATGGAGAGGAGGACAACTCAACAGGTTGTCAGTAGAGTCTCATAGCTTTGATGGAGAGGAGGACAACTCAACAGGTTGTCAGTAGAGTCTCATAGCTTTGATGGAGAGGAGGACAACTCAACAGGTTGTCAGTAGGGTCTCATAGCTTTGATGGAGAGGAGGACAACTCAACAGGTTGTCAGTAGAGTCTCATAGCTTTGATGGAGAGGAGGACAACTCAACAGGTTGTCAGTAGAGTCTCATAGCTTTGATAGACCAATGCTTGTGAAGACATCCACAGTCTGCTGCAACAGCATATATATCATAACATAAAGAACATGGCTGTATGCATCCTAAATGGAACACTATCAAATGGAACCCTAGCAAATGGAACGCTATCAAATGGAACGCTATCAAATGGAACCCTAGCAAATGGAACGCTATCAAATGGAACGCTATCAAATGGAACCCTATCAAATGGAACCCTATCAAATGGAGCCCTATTCCTACATAGAGCCCTATTCCCTACATAGAGCCCTATTCCCTACATAGAGCCCTATTCCCTACATAGAGCCCTATTCCCTACATAGAGCCCTATTCCCTACATAGAGCCCTATTCCCTACATAGAGCCCTATTCCCTACATAGAGCCCTATTCCCTACATAGAGCCCTATGGGCCCTGGTCAAAAGGGGGCACTATAAAGGGAATAAGGTGCCATTTGGGATGCCTGTCGATCTGTAAAATAATAAGAGCACTCGTAACAACTCCTTCCTGCCGTTAGCTCCTCCCCCCGGGGTCATATTTATCTGATCCTTTATTTAACTAGGCAAGTCGGTTAAGGACAAATTCATATTTACAATGATGCCCTAGCACCGGGCCAAACCCGGACGACGCTGGGCCAATTGTGCGCCGCCCCTATGGGACTCCCAATCACGGCCGGGTTGTGATACAGCCCGGAATCGAACCAGGGTCTGTAGTGATGCCTCTAGCCTTGGACTGCTGCGCCACTCGGAAAACCCCTATATTTTACAGATTCCTGCTTTTAGTCCCTCGGGGGTCATATCACAGTGAACTGAAGACCCAGTGTAATGGAAACGATGTCCTTCAGAAAAATCCATAACATTATGCATCTCATGGCAGAAGTCCACATCTCTATTCTGGTTAAACCTCCAGTATTAGGATTTGCTCCTCCTGGGCCTAATCTATGGGCCAGTTTCCCTAGACACAGTTTAAGCATAGTCCTAAACTGATTCATGTCAAATGGTAGATTCTCCATTGACTGTTCTTCTACAGCGGAGAAACCAGCCATATCCGTCCGTTCATAGGAGGTCCTCGTCACGTGACGACCGGTGTCGTCGTCCCAAATGGAACCCCTCTTCCTTCTCCGGGGAACACTACCTGAGCCAACCGAGTGCAGGGTGAAGGGAATGGGGAACCGCTTGGGGACGTAGCCGATGCCCCATCTTACACAGCTTTTTGGCTTCCCCAACAGAACATCAACTGTGTTCCCTTTACAGACGGAACATGATGCGTTTGGAAATTGAGTTTAGGGGTGTTAGTCAACAACTTAAAAATTCATGTTGTGACGGGATTTATTTGTTAATATAAAATAAAAATAAATAAAAAAGGGAAGTTGCTGTTTGTGCTTCTTCGATACATCCCTCCCTCACAAAGACACAGAAGCTGTTAAAACAACACTAGATGGCTCTCCTGGTCTCAATAACCACAATTCAGAAAATGTCATTAACAAATGACTCAATAGTTTTACAGGCCTGCCTGTCTACAAAATAAAAAAAAAAGGCAAAACGACATCGACAAAAGATAAGTAAAAAAACAGCTCCTTCAACACCCTGGAATGACCGCTGCTTGACTATAGAAAGGACTGATGGATAGGGCAGAAAGGACAGATGGGCAGAAAGGACAGATGGGCAGAAAGGATAGATGGGCAGAAAGGACAGATGGGACAGATGGACAGATGGATAGGGCAGAAAGGACAGATGGGCAGAAAGGACAGATGGGACAGATGGATAGGGCAGAAAGGACAGATGGGATAGGGCAGATGGACAGATGGATGGCAGAAAGGACAGATGGGCAGAAAGGACAGATGGGCAGAAAGGACAGAAAGGACAGATAGGACAGATGGGCAGAAAGGACAGATGGGACAGATGGATAGATGGGCAGAAAGGACATGGATAGGACAGAAAGGACAGATAGGGCAGAAAGGACAGATGGGATAGGACAGATGGGCAGAAAGGACAGATGGCAGAAAGGACAGATGGGACAGATGGATAGGGCAGAAAGGACAGATAGGACAGATGGATAGGGGCAGAAAGGACAGATGGGCAGATAGGGCGAAAGGACAGATGGATAGGGCAGAAAGGACAGATGGGCAGAAAGGACAGATGGACAGATGGGCAGAAAGGACAGATGGATAGGGACAGAAAGGACAGATGGGCAGAAAGGACAGATGGGACAGATGGAGAGGACAGATGGGCAGGACAGATGGGACATTAGGACAGATGGGCAGAAAGGACAGATGGATAGGGCAGAAAGGACAGATAGGACAGATGGATAGGGATGGATAGGACAGAAAGGACAGATGGATAGGGAAAGGACAGATGGGCAGGACAGATGGATAGGGCAGATAGGACAGATGGATAGGGCAGAAAGGACAGATGGGCAGAAAGGACAGATGGATAGGACAGATGGGCAGAAAGGACAGATGGGCAGAAAGGACAGATGGGACAGATGGGCAGAAAGGACAGATGGATAGGGCAGAAAGGACAGATGGATAGGGCAGAAAGGACAGATGGATAGGGCAGAAAGGACAGATGGATAGGGCAGAAAGGACAGATGGATAGGGCAGAAAGGACAGATGGATAGGGCAGAAAGGACAGATGGATAGGGCAGAAAGGACAGATGGATAGGGCAGAAAGGACAGATAATAGGGCAGAAAGGACAGATGGATAGGGCAGAAAGGACAGATGGATAGGGCAGATGGATAGGGCAGAAAGGACAGATGGATAGGGCAGAAAGGACAGATGGATGGGGCAGAAAGGACAGATGGATAAGGCAGAAAGGACAGATGGGGCAGAAAGGACAGATGGGGCAGAAAGGACAGATGGGGCAGAAAGGACAGATAAGCCAGATAGGCAGATAGGGGCATAAAATCAGACACAGGTTCCACTTCAATCCCCACTCAAAAACACAGCTTAGGGAATAAGTTTCCCCCTTGGTACAGGTCTAGGACCAGCTCCCCCCCCAATCAGAACCTTAACCAATGGGGAGGGAAATTCAAAAGTGACCCAAAACCACCAACTCCCCCACCCCCCCCAATCAGAACCTTAACCAATGGGGAGGGAAATTCAAGTGACCCAAGACCACCGACTCCCCCACCCCCACCCCCAATCAGAACCTTAACCAATGGGGAGGGAAATTCAAGTGACCCAAGACCACCGACTCCCCCACCCCCACCCCCAAACAGAACCTTAACCAATGGGGAGGGAAATTCAAAAGTGACCCAAGACCACCAACTCCCCCCTCCCCCATTAAAATCACACTAGTCTTTCAGCAGCCAGGTAGGTGATAGCAGCCATCATGTTCACAGGTGCAACAGGTGAATTGAGCTTCTGCTTCCTCTGTCTGTGATAAAAGCAATATTGAAGTCCACGACAAGAAGAGGAAGTCTCATTGGTAGGTTATCACATGCACTGCCCAGATAGCTATTCACCAACAGAATCAGAGATATTGGGTGGGTGGGGGGGTTTGATTGGATGGAGGGGGTTGATTGGATAGTGTTCTGGGAATGTAACCAAGCTGAGAGGAGGAGCCGTGTCTCGTTGAAGGAGAGCAGTCAAACTTGTAACAGCACAACGCAAATGTAAAGCCTTGGAGGACAGCAGCTGCTATCCAACATATAGACTAGAGCAGAACCCCTATTCAATCAATCCCTTCTGACGGGAATATCAGGACGCAGCCCTGGTTCTTCCTTCCTTTAGACTTCACTCTGACCTTCAGCTAGAGGGAGTACCATTGGACAGCGTTCTTGTAAGGTTCCATTCTTCCTCGTACAAACTCACTAAAAAAAGTCAGTCCCCCTCCTCCTCCAAAATAAAACGGTCAAAGAGACTCTCCGTCCTCCACACCCCTGTAAACTCGGTCCTAGAGGATTGTGATCGGGCTCCCCCCCCACCCCCTCAAAACACCAAGTCAAAACACCAAGTCTGAAGAGGCACTGGCAGCCATCTTAGATTCACACAGTTTCTTTTTCTAACAGACCTGTTGTTGTCCCTTCCAAAACAACGGTCCTCGGCTGATTTCAAAAAGGCTCTTTGTGACGCTAACGTAGCGGAGTTCCCCACTTCTGGTTTTCAGGGAAAGGGAAGTTAGGTTGAACACACTGTGTGTCCCTGAAAAAAAGTTGATGATGCGTTTTCCGGTCGACTCCACATAAACTAATCAAAATGATCCAAACAAGGGGTTAACATGGAGTTCTGCTGTGAGCGAAATGACAAAAGGCAAGATCCCAGAGGTAGGGCAGATAGACGTAAAATCAGACACAGGATCCCGGAGTCTGGAAAAAAATGTGGAAAAGCATCCTTCATTGGAAAATGGATCTGTGAGAGAGAGCGCTGAGGGGACAGTCTCAGAGTCGCTGTCCTTTCAGTGAGGCTTGAGTCGAGACAGATCTGTGAGAGAGAGCGCTGAGGGGGACAGTCTCAGAGTCGCTGTCCTTTCAGTGAGGCTTGAGTCGAGACAGATCTGTGAGAGAGAGCGCTGAGGGGACAGTCTCAGAGTCGCTGTCCTTTCAGTGAGGCTTGAGTCGAGACAGATCTGTGAGAGAGAGCGCTGAGGGGGACAGTCTCAGAGTCGCTGTCCTCTTGAGTCGAGCGTATTCGTGTCGATCACCGGGTAGGTATGCTTTGTGCAGTGACAGTAAAAACATCAACAATCTCGTCAACAAAAACAAAAAGAACAAAAAGCTCAAGACAGCATCCCCCCCACCCACATATCCTTAAAATCCCCCCACCCACATATCCTTAAAATCCCCCCCCCACCCACATATCCTTAAAACCCCCCACCCACATATAAAATCCCCCCCACCCACATATCCTTAAAATCCCCCCCCACCCACATATCCTTAAAATCCCCCCCACCCACATATCCCCCCCCCCCACCCACATATCCTTAAAATCCCCCCCCCACCCACATATCCTTAAAATCTCCCCCCCCCACATATCCTTAAAATCACCCACATATCCTTAAAATCCCCCCCACCCACATATCCTTAAAATCTCCCCCCACCCACATATCCTTAAAACCCCCCCCCACCCACATAAAATCCCCCCACATATCCTAAAATCTCCCCCCCACCCACATATCCTTAAAATCCCCCCCCCATATCCTTAAAATCTCCCCCATATCCTTAAACCCCCCACCCACATATCCTTAAAATCCCAAAACAAACGAGAACTGGGGATTTTTTTTCTTCAAATAAATTAATTATTTCAAGTCCTCTTCCCACAGGGTCGACTCCACCCCCCTGGGAAATCCAGCCCATCAGCAATTGGCTCAGACCTGGCCCCTTCATCTCGGGTAACCAATGAGCAGCCAGGAAAGAAGTGTGGTTTCCTGTGCCTGTAGCTCCGCCCTCTTCGTCATGGAGGGGAGTGAGAAGGCGTGTGCTGCCCAAACCCATTGACCTCTAACCTCTCTTGACCCCTAACCCCAATCCTGTCCTTGTGCTCTCAACAGTTATATTCCTCCTTCATCAGTCCTACAATCAAGAAGTGCTGTTCTCTCCTTTTACAGTTCTCTCTTCTTCCTCTGGTTTGGTTTCTTCAGTGCGTCTTCAATTTGTGTATCTGGTTGTGTGTCATTCAACTTTTCTTTTCCTTGTTTCTAAAATCAGATGTTGTAGTTTTTCCCCGATGTGGTGATTCCCCAGATCTCATCTGTAGAGCTCCTGAGATGTGGCGCGGAGAGAGGAAGAGGCCGTCTGTCTGTCTCTCCAGGTGTGGAAAGTAGAAAACAGCACGTTCCTTTGAGACTAGGATGTTGGTTTTTGGTTAAATGGATGAAGAAACCCACCGCAGGAACACAAGACTTGTTGAAGAGGGACGAGGGATGGACTGGCTGAACTGGTGGAATCTGGATCAGCATCTTATTTAAATGCTGAAAACTCCCCTGGAATGAAGAGAAGAGAGAGAAGATCAGGTTGGAAGAGAGGAGAGAGGAGACAGCAGTACAGAGTGGAAGAGAGAGAGGAGAGAGAGAGACAGCAGTACAGAGTGGAAGAGAGAGAGGAGAGAGAGAGCAGTACAGAGTGGAAGAGAGAGAGAGAGAGAGAGAGCAGCAGACAGAGTGGAAGAGAGAGAGGAGAGAGAGAGACAGGACAGAGTGGAAGAGAGAGAGGAGAGAGAGAGACAGCAGTACAGAGTGGAAGAGAGAGAGGAGAGAGAGAGGACAGGACAGAGAGTGGAAGAGAGAGAGAGAGAGAGAGAGCAGGACAGAGTGGAAGAGAGAGAGGAGAGAGAGACAGCAGGACAGAGTGGAAGAGAGAGATGAGAGAGAGAGAGAGCAGTACAGAGTGGAAGAGAGAGAGAGAGAGAGAGAGCAGGACAGAGTGGAAGAGAGAGAGAGAGAGAGAGAGACAGAGTGGAAGAGAGAGAGGAGAGAGAGAGAGAGGACAGAGTGGAAGAGAGAGAGGAGAGAGGAGACAGCAGTACAGAGTGGAAGAGAGAGAGGAGAGAGAGAGACAGCAGTACAGAGTGGAAGAGAGAGAGAGGAGAGAGATTTGAGCAGCAAGATTTGTGACCTGTTGCCACGAGAAAAGGGCAACCAGTGAAGAACAAACACCATTGTAAATACAACCCATATTTATGCTTATTTATTTTATCTTGTGTCCTTTAGCCATTTGTACATTGTTAGAACACTGTATATATATATATATATATATATAATATGACATTTGTAATGTCTTTACTGTTTTGAAACTTCTGTATGTGTAATGTTTACTGTTAATTTTTGTTGTTTTTCACTTTATATATTCACTTTGTATGTTGTCTACCTCACTTGCTTTGGCAATGTTAACACATGTTTCCCATGTCAATAAAGCCCTTGAATTGAATTGAATTGAGAGAGAGAGAGAGAGGAGAGAGACAGCAGGACAGAGTGGAAGAGGGAGAGAGACAGCAGTACAGAGTGGAAGAGAGAGAGGAGAGAGGAGAGAGACAGCAGTACAGAGTGGAAGAGAGAGAGGAGAGAGAGAGACATCAGTACAGAGTGGAAGAGGGAGAGGAGAGAGGAGAGAGACAGCAGTACAGAGTGGAAGAGGGAGAGGAGAGAGAGAGAGAGACAGCAGGACAGAGTGGAAGAGAGAGAGGAAGAGAGAGAGAGAGAGACAGCAGGACAGAGTGGAAGAGGGAGAGGAGAGAGGAGAGAGACAGCAGGACAGAGTGGAAGAGGAGAGAGGAGAGAGACAGCAGGACAGTGGAAGAGAGTGGAAGAGACAGAAGAGAGAGAGAGAGAGACAGCAGTACAGAGTGGAAGAGAGAGAGGAGAGAGAGAGAGACAGAGGACAGAGTGGAAGAGAGAGAGGAGAGAGAGGAGAGAGAGAGACAGCAGTACAGAGTGGAAGAGAGGAGAGGAGAGAGAGAGAGAGAGAGACAGCAGGACAGAGTGGAAGAGGGAGAGGAGAGAGGAGAGAGACAGCAGTACAGAGTGGAAGAGAGAGAGGAGAGAGACAGCAGTACAGAGTGGAAGAGAGAGAGGAGAGAGAGAGAGAGACAGCAGGACAGAGTGGAAGAGGGAGAGGAGAGAGAGAGAGAGACAGCAGGACAGAGTGGAAGAGGGAGAGGAGAGAGGAGAGAGACAGCAGTACAGAGTGGAAGAGGGAGAGCAGAGAGAAGAGAGAGAGACAGCAGGACAGAGTGGAAGAGAGAGAGGAGAGAGAGACAGCAGGACAGAGTGGAAGAGGGAGAGGAGAGAGGAGAGAGACAGCAGTACAGAGTGGAAGAGAGAGGAGAGAGAGGAGAGAGACAGCAGGACAGAGTGGAAGAGAGAGAGAGAGAGAGACAGCAGTACAGAGTGGAAGAGAGAGAGGAGAGAGACAGCAGTACAGAGTGGAAGAGAGAGAGGAGAGAGACAGCAGTACAGAGTGGAAGAGAGAGAGAGAGAGAGAGACAGCAGTACAGAGTGGAAGAGAGAGAGAGAGAGAGACATCAGTACAGAGTGGAAGAGAGAGAGAGAGAGAGAGACATCAGTACAGAGTGGAAGAGAGAGAGTACAGAGTGGAAGAGAGAGAGAGAGACAGCAGTACAGAGTGGAAGAGAGAGAGGAGAGAGACAGCAGGACAGAGTGGAAGAGGGAGAGGAGAGAGAGAGAGAGACAGAGTACAGAGTGGAAGAGAGAGAGAGAGAGAGAGAGAAGAGAGAGAGAGAGAGAGACATCAGTACAGAGTGGAAGAGAGAGAGAGAGGAGAGAGAGACAGCAGTACAGAGTGGAAGAGAGAGAGAGAGAGACATCAGTACAGAGGAAGAGAGAGAGAGAGAGAGAGAGAGAGACATCAGTACAGAGTGGAAGAGAGAGAGAGAGAGAGAAGAGAGAGAGAGAGAGACAGCAGTACAGAGTGGAAGAGAGAGAGAGAGAGAGACATCAGTACAGAGTGGAAGAGAGAGAGAGAGAGAGAGAGAGAGACATCAGTACAGAGTGGAAGAGAGAGAGAGAGAGAGAGAGAGAGACATCAGTACAGAGTGGAAGAGAGAGAGGAGAGAGGAGAGACAGCAGGACAGAGTGGAAGAGGGAGAGGAGAGAGGAGAGAGACAGCAGGACAGAGTGGAAGAGAGAGAGAGAGAGAGAGAGAGAGACAGCAGGACAGAGTGGAAGAGAGAGAGAGAGAGAGAGAGAGAGACATCAGTACAGAGTGGAAGAGAGAGAGGAGAGAGAGAGACAGCAGGACAGAGTGGAAGAGGGAGAGAGAGAGAGGAGAGAGACAGCAGGACAGAGTGGAAGAGAGAGAGGAGAGAGGAGAGACAGCAGGACAGAGAGTGGAAGAGGGAGAGGAGAGAGAGAGAGAGAGCAGGACAGAGTGGAAGAGAGGAGAGAGAGAGAGACAGCAGGACCGAGTGGAAGAGGGAGAGGAGAGAGGAGAGAGACAGCAGGACAGAGTGGAAGAGGACAGAGAAGAGAGAGAGAGAGAGAGAGACATCAGTACAGAGTGGAAGAGGGAGAGAGAGACATCAGTACAGAGTGGAAGAGAGGAGAGAGAGAGACATCAGTACAGAGTGGAAGAGAGGAGAGGAGAGAGACATCAGTACAGAGTGGAAGAGAGAGAGAGAGAGAGAGAGAGAGCAGGACAGAGTGGAAGAGAGAGAGGAGAGAGACAGCAGTACAGAGTGGAAGAGAGAGAGAGAGAGAGAGACAGCAGGACAGAGTGGAAGAGAGAGAGAGGAGAGAGAGAGACAGCAGAGTACAGAGTGGAAGAGAGAGAGAGACAGAGGAGAGAGAGAGAGAGAGAGAGACAGCAGGACAGAGTGGAAGAGAGAGAGAGGAGAGAGAGAGACAGGACAGAGTGGAAGAGAGAGAGAGAGAGGAGAGAGACAGCAGGACAGAGTGGAAGAGAGAGAGAGAGAGAGAGAGAGACAGCAGGACAGAGTAGAAGAGAGAGACCGCAGGACAGAGTGGAAGAGAGAGAGAGAGAGAGAGAGACAGCAGGACAGAGTGGAAGAGAGAGAGGAGAGAGAGACAGCAGGACAGAGTGGAAGAGAGAGAGGAGAGAGACAGCAGTTCTGTTCTGATGTGCTAAATGAGTCTTATTGTGTCTGTTACAATCCTATCTATTATTTCAACAGGCCAAATCATTGATCACAGAATGGTTACGTGAGCACATTTAAAATGGCAGTAACACTCTGTACATGGAGAAACTACAGGACCCCCAGCGCGTGTGTGGCCCCTCACCGTATCCCCCCTGTATCGGGGTTTTGGGGGAGGAGCAGGCGTACAGGCTGAAGTCCTCCGTCTGGAACCCGGCTCGGTTCAGTGAGGGTTCCGATGCGGAGCGGTGGATCTTGGGTAAAGAACGCGCCAGCAGCTCAATGGACGCCAGGATCTGACAGAGGAGAAAACACAGGAGGTTATTAGGTCATCCCTAGCCAATCACCTCTCTCGAATCACTCGTCTCAAATAGGGACAAAGCTGACAGCCAAGTCAGAGAATTTTAGATTGAGGCTGTCAGCAGAACCTCACCTGGGCTTTTCCAGCAGCTTTTAAAAACACAGTGAGACGTTAGTGTGAATGTATTTCTAGCACTCTGAGGCCACCTGGTGGTGGAAATAACACATTCTCCTTCATACATACAAGTTAAACAACGCCAAGGAGGGCTGGCTCGGTCCCCACACAGGTTACTGGCCTTAACCTCATGAGCAGGAAGAGGTTTCTGGTGAGGTGAATATCTTGGTGGGGTGGATAGTCTTGGTCATTTTAAAACATTCAGCTCAACCCCTGGCATGTAGAGTGAAGTGTTCTCCATCGTTACCCGAGGGAATAGGGGTCCCGTCCTCCCATCGTTACCCGAGGGAATAGGGGTCCCGTCCTCCCATCGTTACCCGAGGGAATAGGGGTCCCGTCCTCCCATCGTTACCCGAGGGAATAGGGGTCCCGTCCTCCCTCGTTACCCGAGGGAATAGGGGTCCCGTCCTCCATCGTTACCCGAGGGAATAGGGGTCCCGTCCTCCATCGTTACCCGAGGGAATAGGGGTCCCGTCCTCCATCGTTACCCGAGGGAATAGGGGTCCCGTCCTCCATCGTTACCCGAGGGAATAGGGGTCCCGTCCTCCATCGTTACCCGAGGGAATAGGGGTCCCGTCCTCCATCGTTACCCGAGGGAATAGGGGTCCCGTCCTCCATCGTTACCCGAGGGAATAGGGGTCCCGTCCTCCATCGTTACCCGAGGGAATAGGGGTCCGTCCTCCGTCGTTACCCGAGGGAATAGGGGTCCCGTCCTCCATCGTTACCCGAGGGAATAGGGGTCCCGTCCTCCATCGTTACCCGAGGGAATAGGGGTCCCGTCCTCCATCGTTACCCGAGGGAATAGGGGTCCCGTCCTCCATCGTTACCCGAGGGAATAGGGGTCCCGTCCTCCATCGTTACCCGAGGGAATAGGGGTCCCGTCCTCCATCGTTACCCGAGGGAATAGGGGTCCCGTCCTCCATCGTTACCCGAGGGAATAGGGGTCCCGTCCTCCATCGTTACCCGAGGGAATAGGGGTCCGGTCCTCCGTCGTTACCCGAGGGAATAGGGGTCCCGTCCTCCATCGTTACCCGAGGGAATAGGGGTCCCGTCCTCCATCGTTACCCGAGGGAATAGGGGTCCCGTCCTCCGTCGTTACCCGAGGGAATAGGGGTCCCGTCCTCCATCGTTACCCGAGGGAATAGGGGTCCCGTCCTCCATCGTTACCTGAGGGAATAGGGGTCCCGTCCTCCGTCGTTACCCGAGGGAATAGGGGTCCCGTCCTCCGTCGTTACCCGAGGGAATAGGGGTCCCGTCCTCCATAGTTACCTGAGGGAATAGGGGTCCCGTCCTCCATAGTTACCTGAGGGAATAGGGGTCCCGTCTCCATAGTTACCTGAGGGAATAGGGGTCCCGTCTCCATAGTTACCTGAGGGAATAGGGGTCCCGTCTCCATAGTTACCTGAGGGAATAGGGGTCCCGTCTCCATAGTTACCTGAGGGAATAGGGGTCGTTCCTCTCTCTTCTTCTTCATACAGTCAGCCATCAGCCTCCTCATGGCTTTAGGACAGTTGGAGCGCACCTTACTGAGGTCAGGAGACAGGTATCCCCGACCCACCATGAAGATTATCTAGAGGGGAGAGGTGGAGGGTCAGAGGTCAGGAGACTGGTATCCCCGACCCACCATGAAGATTATCTAGAGGGGAGAGGTAGAGGGTCAGAGGTCAGGAGACAGGTATCCCCGACCCACCATGAAGATTATCTAGAGGGGAGAGGTGGAGGGTCAGAGGTCAGGAGACTGGTATCCCCGACCCACCATGAAGATTATCTAGAGGGGAGAGGTAGAGGGTCAGAGGTCAGGAGACAGGTATCCCCGACCCACCATGAAGATTATCTATAGGGGAGAGGTGGAGGGTTAGAGGTCAGGAGACAGGTATCCCCGACCCACCATGAAGATTATCTAGAGGGGAGAGGTGGAGGGTCAGAGGTCAGGAGACAGGTATCCCCGACCCACCATGAAGATTATCTAGAGGGGAGAGGTGGAGGGTTAGAGGTCAGGAGACAGGTATCCCCGACCCACCATGAAGATTATCTAGAGGAGAGAGGTAGAGGGTCAGAGGTCAGGAGACAGGTATCCCCGACCCACCATGAAGATTATCTAGAGGAGAGAGGTAGAGGGTCAGAGGTCAGGAGACAGGCATCCCCGACCCACCATGAAGATTATCTAGAGGAGAGAGGTAGAGGGTCAGAGGTCAGGAGACAGGCATCCCCGACCCACCATGAAGATTATCTATAGGGGAGAGGTGGAGGGTTAGAGGTCAGAGGTCAGGAGACAGGTATCCCCGAACCACCATGAAGATTATCTAGAGGAGAGAGGTGGAGGGTTAGGGGTCAGGAGACAGGTATTCCCGACCCACCATGAAGATTATCTAGAGGAGAGAGGTAGAGGGTCAGAGGTCAGGAGACAGGTATCCCCGACCCACCATGAAGATTATCTAGAGGAGAGAGGTGGAGGGTCAGAGGTCAGGAGACAGGTATCCCCGACCCACCATGAAGATTATCTAGAGGAGAGAGGTGGAGGGTTAGAGTTCAGGAGACAGGTATCCCCGACCCACCATGAAGATGATCTAGAGGAGAGAGGTACAGGGTCAGAGGTCAGGGGTAGGAGACCTTGCTCAGGTTGGACAGGATCCCAGACATCAACTCATAAAGAACATTATAAATGTATATTAAACAGGAGAGATATCTACCTGGTCTCTGTTATTGATGTTGGAGTAGGGCAAGGCCCCAGACATCAACTCGTAGAGAACTATCCCGAAGGCGTAGACGTCAGACTGGAAGCTGTAAGGGTTCTTATCCTGCAGACGGATGACCTCTGGGGCCTACAGGCAGACGGGGGGGACAGCAGAGTCACACAGTTTACCAAGATATACAGCCTTCATTGGGCAGGGTCGGGCTCAATTACAGTCAAGTCAAGAAGTACACTGGCAATTACAATTCTCTTCAAATGGAGGAACATTTGGAATTATAATTTTGGGGTTTACTTCCTGAATTGATTGGAATTGACCTTTCACCCTGTACACTGGGTCTCAAAAGTATCGTCCTTGCGCCTTCCGTCCTCGCCTCCTCCTCAAACCGCACTGGAGGAGAAGATTTGAGGTCCCGCCCCCCCTAGACCCTCTCTTCCAATGAGTTTTGAGATAGAGGCCAGAAGAGAGGAGGGTAAGGAATTGAGGAAAGACTAATTGCGTCCCGAGCTCACGTCACATTTAGACTGATGCGTTTATTGACTGTTTCCTAAAAACCAACAGATATCTGATCCTTTCAGAGCAGCTCTGACAACGTAGATTACATTCTGATCATGTAGATTACATTCTGACAGACAACGTAGATTACATTCTGATCATGTAGATTACATTCTGACAGACAACGTAGATTACATTCTGATCATAGATTACATTCCGACAGACAACGTAGATTACATTCCGACCACGTAGATTACATTCCGACCACAGATTAGATTACATTCCATTCCGACAACGTAGATTACATTCCGACCACGTAGATTACATTCTGACAGACAACGTAGACCACGTAGATTACATTCTGTCTGACCACGTAGATTACATTCCGACTACGTAGATTACATTCCGACTACGTAGATTACATTCTGTCTGACTACGTAGATTACATTCTGACTGACTACGTAGATTACATTCTGACTGACTACGTAGATTACATTCTGACTGACTACGTAGATTACATTCTGACTGACTACGTAGATTACATTCTGACAACGTAGATTACATTCTGACAACGTAGATTAATGTGGTTAGAGGGTTGGGACAGTAACCGGAAGGTTGCTGGATCGAATCCCCGAGCTGACAAGGTAAAGAAATCTGACGTTCTGCCCCTGAGCAAGGCAGTTAACCCACTGTTCCCCGGGCCCTGAGCAAGGCAGTTAACCCACTGTTCCCCAGGCCCTGAGCAAGGCAGTTAACCCACTGTTCCCCAGGCCCTGAGCAAGGCAGTTAACCCACTGTTCCCCAGGCCCTGAGCAAGGCAGTTAACCCACTGTTCCCCAGGCCCTGAGCAAGGCAGTTAACCCACTGTTCCCCAGGCGCTGAAGACGTGGATGTTGACTAAGGCATCCCCCCCACCTCTCTGATTCAGAGGGTTAAATGCGGAAGACACATTTCAATTGGACAACTGACTAGGTATCCCCCTTTGCCTAGATTGAATTCTAATAATGTAGTTTGAATTCTAATAATGTAGATTGAATTCTCCTGCTGGTTGTTTAGTCTATTCAGGTTCTCCTCTTAATCGCTGCAGTATCACTCACCATCCACAGGATGGAGCCAGAGAGCTGTTCAAACTGGTGGGAGCCGCTCCAACGGGACTTCACTGTGGCCAGGCCGAAATCTCCTATCTTCACGGTCAGGTCCTCGTGTAGGAAGATGTCTGGGAGGGGAGGGGTTAAGGAACAGAAAGCTAAGGGACCGCTGTCTGGGAGGGGAGGGGTTAAGGAACAGAAAGCTAAGGGACTGCTGTCTGGGGAGAGGGGGAGCTCAGTCTGGGAGGAGAGGGGTTAAGGAACAGAAAGCTAAGGGACCGCTGTCTGGGGAGAGGGGAGCTCAGTCTGGGAGGGGAGGGGTTAAGGAACAGAAAGATAAGGGACCGCTGTCTGGGAGGGGTTAAGGAACAGAAAGCTAAGGGACTGCTGTCTGGGGAGAGGGGAGCTCAGTCTGGGAGGAGAGGGGTTAAGGAACAGAAAGCTAAGGGACCGCTGTCTGGGGAGGAGAAGGGGAGCTCAGTCTGGGGGGGGGGAGAAGGGGAGCTCAGTCTGGGGGAGAAGGGGAGCTCAGTCTGGGGGAGAAGGGGAGCTCAGTCTGGGGGGAGAGCTCAGTCTGGGGGGAGAAGGGGAGCTCAGTCTGGGGGGAGAAGGGGAGCTCAGTCTGGGGGGAGAAGGGGAGCTCAGTCTGGGGAGGAGAAGGGGAGCTCCGTCTGGGGAGGAGAAGGGAGCTCCGTCTGGGGAGGAGAAGGGGAGCTCAGTCTGGGGAGAGGGGTTAAGGAACAGAAAGCTAAGGGACTGCTGGGAGAGCTCCGTCTGGGGAGGAGAAGGGGAGCTCCGTCTGGGGAGGAGAAGGGGAGCTCCGTCTGGGGAGGAGAGGGGAGCTCCGTCTGGGGAGGGGGGGAGCTCCGTCTGGGGAGGGGGGGAGCTCCGCTCCGTCTGGGGAGAGGGGGCTCCGTCTGGGGAGGAGAAGGGGAGCTCCGTCTGGGGAGGAGAAGGGGAGCTCCGTCTGGGGAGGAGAGGGGAGCTCCGTCTGGGGAGGAGAGGGGGAGCTCCGTCTGGGGAGGAGAAGGGAGCTCCGTCTGGGGAGGAGAAGGGGAGCTCCGTCTGGGGAGGAGAAGGGATGGAGGCGCTAACTGTAGCTCCGTCTGGGGAGGAGAAGGAGCTCCGTCTGGGGAGGAGAGAGGGAGCTCCGTCCTGGGGTCAAAGGTCAGGCAGACTGTGAAAGGTGCTTGTTGGAAAAAAGGTGAAAGGTCAGAGAGGATACTGTTGCTCTTCAGGTCTCTGTGGATGATGGATTTGGCGTGCAGGTAACTAGGGAGGAAAACCACAACAATCCCATGTTAGTTAGTAAACAATAAACACTGGTACACTAGACATATTTACAGTCCCAGGTTAGTTAGTAAACAATAAACACTGGTACACTAGACATATTTACAGTCCCAGGTTAGTTAGTAAACAATAAACACTGGTACACTAGACATATTTACAGTCCCAGGTTAGTTAGTAAACAATAAACACTGGTACACTAGGGGTAAAGGGTACACTAGAGCTCCGTCTGTACCAGGAGAGGGGGAGCTCTGTACCAGTCTGGGGTTAAGAGGGGGAGCTCTGTCTGCACCAACACTTGTCTCTGTCTCACCTAGTTCACCCGAAGATGGAGGCGCTAACTGTAGGTCCCTCTGAATAACAGCGTCCTGCTAAATGACTACCATGTAAAAACAGATCTGAACACAAAGACTATGTCCTATCGAAGACATGTTGATTAGGTGACACAGCGGAGAGGGTTGATTATGACTGCCTTAAGACTCTCCTTATAGAATGGGTCAAACCTCCACTGTACCAGACTGTGAAAGGTGCTTGTCTGGAAAAAAGGTGAACCAGGTCAGAGAGGATACTGTTGCTCTTCACTGTACCAGTCTGTGGATGATGGATTTCCACTGTACAGGTAACTAGTGAGGTTAACCTCTCCTAACCTCCACTGTACCAGTCTGTAGTGTTAAACAATCTCCTACCTCCACTGTACATGTTAGTTAGTAAACAATAAACACTGGTACACTAGACATATTTACAGTCCCAGGTTCCCCTCCAGTACCAGTTGTAAACAATAAACACTGGTACACTAGACATAAACTCTCCTAACCTTGTACAGTCCCAGGTAAACCAGTTAGTAAGACTCAACCTCCACTGTACCAGTCATAGTGTTAAGTCTCCTAACCTCCACTGTACCAGTCTGTGAGTGTTAAGACTCTCCTAACCTCCACTGTACCAGTCTGTGAGTGTTAAGACTCTCCTAACCTCCACTGTACCAGTCTGTCCACGTTAAGACTCTCCTAACCTCCACTGTACCAGTCTGTGAGTGTTAAGACTCTCCTAACCTCCACTGTACCAGTCTGTGAGTGTTAAGACTCTCCTAACCTCCACCGTAGCAGAGTTGTGAGTTCTGCAGGTACCTACAGTAGTTCAGAGGCTGACTCATTTAAATGCAGCTCTATCTGCTGTGTTGTGTTGGCCACAGACTAAGCACATTAATGCCTTATGAGACAGAAAATGGAGAGTAGGAGAGTCAGCGTCAGCGTAGGGGACGAGGGAGTCAACCAGGAGAGTCAGCGTAGGGGACGAGGGCGTCAACCAGGAGAGTCAGCGTAGGGGACGAGGGGACGTCAACCAGGAGAGTCAGCGTAGGGGACGAGGGAGTCAACCAGGAGAGTCAGCGTAGGGGACGAGGGCGTCAACCAGGAGAGTCAGCGTAGGGGACGAGGGCGTCAACCAGGAGAGTCAGCGTAGGGGACGAGGGAGTCAACCAGGAGAGTCAGCGTAGGGGACGAGGGAGTCAACCAGGAGTCAGTCAGCGTCAGGGGAGTCGCGTAGGGGACGTCAACCAGGAGAGTCAGCGTAGGGGACGAGGGCGTCAACCAGGAGAGTCAGCGTAGGGGACGAGGGAGTCAACCAGGAGAGTCAGCGTAGGGGACGAGGGAGTCAACCAGGAGAGTCAGCGTAGGGGACGAGGGTGTCAACCAGGAGAGTCAGCGTAGGGGACGAGGGCGTGAACCAGGAGAGTCCGCGTAGGGGACGAGGGCGTGAACCAGGGGATGCATCCCAAATAGCAGCCTATTCCCTATGTCTGGGACTAGTTCTAGGAACAGGGTGCTAGTCGGGGTACATCCCGTGTGTTGTGGACTAACTCACTCCATGCCCTGTGCGGTCTGCCGAGCGATGTCTATGAGCTTGATCATCTCAAACTTGGTCTCTATGATGTGTAGATGGTGGTAGAGGGAGGAGCCCTCACACCACTGGGTCACGATGGCCAGCTGAGGCTTGGTGGTGTAACCCATGAACAGCAGGATGTTGACGTGACGCGTCTTCCTGTTAGGAAGCAGGGAGAGGATATCAAAACCACTGAGAAGGAGCTTTTACTTATCCATCCAGCATGCTGTTTCATGACAAAACAGAGAAGCCCTGCTATTTCATGACAAAACACAGAAGCCCTGCTATTTCATGACAAAACAGAGAAGCCCCGCTATTTCATGACAAAACAGAGAAGCCCCGCTATTTCATGACAAAACAGAGAAGCCCCGCTATTTCATGACAAAACAGAGAAGCCCCGCTGTTTCATGACAAAACAGAGAAGCCCCGCTGTTTCATGACAAAAACAGAGAAGCCCTGCTGTTTCATGACAAAACAGAGAGCCCCGCTGTTTCATGACAAAAACAGAGAAGCCCCGCTGTTTCATGACAAAAACAGAGAAGCCCTGCTGTTTCATGACAAAACAGAGAAGCCCCGCTGTTTCAGACAAAACAGAAAGCCCCGCTGTTTCATGACAAAACAGAGAAGCCCCGCTGTTTCATGACAAAACAGAGAAGCCCCGCTGTTTCATGACAAAACAGAGAAGCCCCGCTGTTTCATGACAAAACAGAGAAGCCCCGGTTTCATGACAAAACAGAGAAGCCCCGCTGTTTCATGACAAAACAGACAAAACAGAAGCCCCGCTGTTTCATGACAAAACAGAGAAGCCCTGCTGTTTCATGACAAAACAGAGAAGCCCTGCTATTTCATGACAAAACAGAGAAGCCCTGCTATTTCATGACAAAACAGAGAAGCCCTGCTATTTCATGACAAAACAGAGAAGCCCTGCTATTTCATGACAAAACAGAGAAGCCCCGCTATTTCATGACAAAACAGAGAAGCCCCGCTATTTCATGACAAAACAGAGAAGCCCCGCTATTTCATGACAAAACAGAGAAGCCCCCCGCTATTTCATGACAAAACAGAGAAGCCCTGCTATTTCATGACAAAACAGAGAAGCCCCGCTATTTCATGACAAAACAGAGAAGCCCCGCTATTTCATGACAAAACAGAGAAGCCCCGCTATTTCATGACAAAACAGAGAAGCCCCGCTATTTCATGACAAAACAGAGAAGCCCCGCTATTTCTGACAAAACAGAGAAGCCCCGTTATTTCATGACAAAACAGAAGCCCCGTTATTTCATGACAAAACAGAAGCCCCGCTAACAGCCCCCGTTATTTCATGACAAAACAGAAGCCCCGTTATTTCATGACAAAACAGAAGCCCCGTTATTTCATGACAAAACAGAAGCCCCGTTATTTCATGACAAAACAGAGAAGCCCTGCTATTTCATGACAAAACAGAGAAGCCCTGCTATTTCATGACAAAACAGAGAAGCCCTGCTATTTCATGACAAAACAGAGAAGCCCTGCTATTTCATGACAAAACAGAGAAGCCCTGCTATTTCATGACAAAACAGAGAAGCCCTGCTATTTCATGACAAAACAGAGAAGCCCTGCTATTTCATGACAAAACAGAGAAGCCCTGCTATTTCATGACAAAACAGAAAAGCCCTGCTATTTCATGACAAAACAGAGAAGCCCTGCTATTTCATGACAAAACAGAGAAGCCCTGCTATTTCATGACAAAACAGAAAGCCCTGCTATTTCATGACAAAACAGAGAAGCCCTGCTATTTCATGACAAAACAGAGAAGCCCTGCTATTTCATGACAAAACAGAGAAGCCCTGCTATTTCATGACAAAACAGAGAAGCCCTGCTATTTCATGACAAAACAGAGAAGCCCTGCTATTTCATGACAAAACAGAGAAGCCCTGCTATTTCATGACAAAACAGAGAAGCCCTGTTTACACTATACTTCATGCAGTATATCAACAACAAGACCTTCCCTAAAACTAGTTAACAAAACTAGTTAATTACCTCAGTAAAACTAGTTAATTACCTCAACGCAGTAAAACTAGTTAATTACCTCAAAGACCTCAACGTCTGCAGTAAAACTAGTTAATTACCTCAACGTCTGCAGTAAAACTAGTTAATTACCTCAACGTCTGCAGTAAAACTAGTTAATTACCTCAACGTCTGCAGTAAAACTAGTTAATTACCTCAACGTCTGCAGTAAAACTAGTTAATTACCTCAACGTCTGCAGTAAAACTAGTTAATTACCTCAACGTCTGCAGTAAAACTAGTTAATTACCTCAACGTCTGCAGTAAAACTAGTATTCCCCCACTGCGTACATGGTGAGCTTTTCACTACATGACTTCACCGTTAAAACGTGTCTTACCGGAGGACTCCCACTTCGTTCTTAAAGGCCTGTAGCTGCTGTGGGGTGGGAGCTGTCACGTTCAACATCTTCACCGCCACGTCTCCGTGCCACTTGCCCTTAAAGACGGTCCCAAAGGATCCAGAGCCTATCCTCTGACCCAGGGTGATCTGACCTTCTGGGATCTCCCAGTCGTCACTAGAGTCCCGTCTGCCCAGGGTTTTCTACATTGGGGGGGGGCACACAGATGGTTTTACTTCCTGCTTTACAACAGAGCCGGTCTTAAAGTGGCAGCGCACGGTGACAGGCTCTGTGCGTGTCACCACACTGTGTGTGTTTTTACTAGGTCTTTCTCCAACGGAATACCTGGTCATGTTCTAGCCATCTTGACAACTCCTATAGTCATTGTTTGGCATCTCAGTCATATTCTAAACTTAATGATCCTGCTTTGTGATACACCAATCAGCTCTAAGGTCTGTGTTCCTTATACACCAATCAGCTCTAAGGTCTGTGTTCCTTATACACCAATCAGCTCTAAGGTCTGTGTTCCTTATACACCAATCAGCTCTAAGAAGGTCTGTGTTCCTTATACACCAATCAGCTCTAAGGTCTGTGTTCCTTATACACCAATCAGCTCTAAGGTCTGTGTTCCTTATACACCAATCAGCTTTAAGGTCTGTGTTCCTTATACACCAATCAGCTCTAAGGTCTGTGTTCCTTATACACCAATCAGCTCTAAGGTCTGTGTTCCTTATACACCAATCAGCTTTAAGGTCTGTGTTCCTTATACACCAATCAGCTCTAAGAAGGTCTGTGTTCCTTATACACCAATCAGCTCTAAGAAGGTCTGTGTTCCTTATACACCAATCAGCTCTAAGAAGGTCTGTGTTCCTTATACACCAATCAGCTCTAAGAAGGTCTGTGTTCCTTATACACCAATCAGCTCTAAGAAGGTCTGTGTTCCTTATACACCAATCAGCTCTAAGAAGGTCTGTGTTCCTTATACACCAATCAGCTCTAAGAAGGTCTGTGTTCCTTATACACCAATCAGCTCTAAGAAGGTCTGTGTTCCTTATACACCAATCAGCTCTAAGGTCTGTGTTCCTTATACACCAATCAGCTCTAAGAAGGACTGTGTTCCTTATACACCAATCAGCTCTAAGAAGGTCTGTGTTCCTTATACACCAATCAGCTCTAAGAAGGTCTGTGTTCCTTATACACCAATCAGCTCTAAGAAGGTCTGTGTTCCTTATACACCAATCAGCTCTAAGGTCTGTGTTCCTTATACACCAATCAGCTCTAAGGTCTGTGTTCCTTATACACCAATCAGCTCTAAGAAGGTCTGTGTTCCTTATACACCAATCAGCTTTAAGGTCTGTGTTCCTTATACACCAATCAGCTCTAAGAAGGTCTGTGTTTTGTAGCGGTTGTGTCTCACCATCTTATTGCGGTCGTCAGACGAGGACGATGACTTCCTCTCTCTCTGTGGACACGGAGACTTCTGAGGAGCCTTCACATTGGTCAATGAGCCAGGCAGCGAGGCTGGGGGCGTGGCCGACAGCCCTGCAGTCGACCCTAATTGGAAGTAGGAGAGGGAGGGAGAGGGAGGGAGGGGGGGTAGGGTGGAGGAGGAAAACAAAAGAAAAGGAAAGATGAGGATGAGAAGAAACAGAGGGCAAACAGAAGGCGGTAGGAGGAGGAAGAGGAGGAAGACAGGGCTTGAATGATAGAGAGAAGGGATATGTCCAGTCCCAAACTGACCCCTAGACCCTATGCCCTGGGATCGACCCCTAGACCCTATGCCCTGGGATCGACCCCTAGACCCTATGCCCTGGGATCGACCCCGACCCTATGCCCTAGGATCGACCCCTAGACCCTATGCCCTAGGATCGACCCCTATGCCCTAGGATCGACCCCTATGCCCTAGGATCGACCCCTATGCCCTAGGATCGACCCCTAGACCCTATGAAATGATTTGACGGGTATAAAACGAAACAGTGAAACTTCCACCTAGTTGGAACAATTACCCTATTGCTTACACCTGTCAAAAAACATCTCTAGGGTCCAGGGGTTCGATCATAGGGTCCAGGGGTCCGATCATAGGGTCCAGGGGCACGATCATAGGGTCCAGGGGCACGATCATAGGGTCCAATCACAGGGTCCAGGGGCACGATCATAGGGTCCAGGGGCACGATCATAGGGGGCACGATCCAGGGGCACGATCATAGGGGTCCAGGGGCACGATCATAGGGCACGATCATAGGGTCTAGGGGTCCGATCATAGGGTCTAGGGGTCCGATCATAGGGTCGATCATAGGGCAGGGTTCCCTAACGGGCGATTTTATTTGGCTCCCAAAATGTTCAGATCAAAAATATTTTGTATATATTTTATTAATAATAATTTTTCATTAATGAAACAAAAAGACTGTAAAATCAGAAAATGAGCTCTGTGATTTTAAATTTAGGAAATCTGTCCAACTATTCCAACGCATAAATAGAGACTGACATGTAATCAAGGTTTGAAATGATTTTTCCTCTAATATAATATATCTATATCTATATATCTATCTATCTATTTGGGATACTTGCGGTCAATTTGCAGCGATACAAATGATTAATAACTATGCTCCAGCAACCCCTTACCATCCGCTCAAGGATGAAGAAAACTATTTGACCCACGGCTGAATGTAATTAGGGATCCTTGGCGTAGGGTCTAGGGGTCTATTTGGGATTGGGCCATAGAGTGGGTTTCAGAGAACAGGAGGGTTGAGGGGAGTCGGAGTGTTGTGTCCTGGTGGTGTTGGAGGTGAGGGGTGATGTCACAATGGGAGGTGAGGGGTGATGTCACAATGGGAGGTGATGTCACAGTGGGAGGTGAGGGGTGATGTCACAGTGGGAGGTGGTACTGATGGTTTAACAGAACTGATGGCTTCTACACTTGTGGCTAGAGCACAGCACTGTTCTCCCTAACCTGAACCTGATTCCCCTAACCCGTCAACTTCTCCCTAACCCGTCAACTTCTCCATCTAGCCACAACCGTAGAAGCCGTCAGTTCAGAGGAAACCATCAGTGCCAGTGTGTGAAGGAGAGGGTCTTGCTGAGATGGGGGGGAGGTGCCTGGTGCAGTAGGGAACTCTGGGTAATGTAGTACTTTAACGACATCCTCTACTTTATAACCAATACATCTCAATGTGGCTTCCAACATTAAAAAGACAACAACCTACTCACACTGGAAGGTAGTGAAAATATTACACTGTCAACTACAGTCAGTCAACTACAGTACACTGTCAACTACAGTACACTGTCAACTACAGTCAACACTGTCAACTACAGTCAGTCAACACATTACTGTCAACTACAGTCAGTCAACACATTACTGTCAACTACAGTCAGTCAACACTGTCACCTACAGTCAGTCAACACTGTCAACTACAGTCAGTCAACTACAGTACACTGTCAACTACAGTCAGTCAACACTGTCAACTACAGTCAGTCAACACATTACTGTCAACTACAGTCAGTCAACACTGTCAACTACAGTCAGTCAACACATTACTGTCAACTACAGTCAGTCAACACTGTCAACTACAGTCAGTCAACACATTACTGTCAACTACAGTCAGTCAACACATTACACTGTCAACTACAGTCAGTCAACACAGTGAACTAGTCAGTCAACACATTACACAATCAACACAGGACACTGTCAACTACAGTCAGTCAACACAGTACACTGTCAACTACAGTCAACTACAGTCAGTCAACACAGTACACTGTCAACTACAGTCAGTCAACACAGTACACAGTTACATGGTATGTCAGTTCTGAGGACATTTATATAATGTTCTGTACATCTATAGTGTATTTTCCTATTCTCTGATCAGAGCCTGGATCCAAAGGATCGGTAGGATCGGTTTTCCCTTCTAGATCATAATGAATATACGGGCAGATCCTAGAGCCGCAGCCCTACTCAGAGATGCTTTGTGGACACAGGCCCTGAAACACAAAAACCCTCCCATATGAGAGTTTTGGAAGCAGAGGGACGGGGGGACGGGTGTCGGTAGTGACAGTGTGAGGGATTATGGTAGTGAGAGAAAACATAAGGAAAGAGAGTGAAGAGCGAAACAGACAGACAGTGGAGGGCCAAAACACAGGTGGGAGGTGAGGACACACACACACACACACATCACCACAATACACACACACACACCACAATACCACACACAGAGGCACGCCACAGAGGCCTAGCTACCTCGGAACACAGGCTCGGACTCAAAATCAAAGACTATGTCATTGGGGTAGGAGTATAGGAGGGGGCTTGAGATCCGTGTTCGGTGCTTCCTCAAGCAGCGGGCGGGTGGGTGGGTCTGCAAGGGGGGGGCTGCAGGAGGGGGGGAAAGAGAGACAGACACAGCAGGATCACTGGCCCTGAAGACCAGCTACTGGGCCCACTTCTCTATGGTACCTACTGTAGGCCCGATCCAAAATGGACGCCTAGTCACTGTACTGTGCTCTACTTCTGGCCAGAGCCCAATGAGTGCCAATGAGGAGAATGCATGAATCTGTCTCCGTGGACCAGTAGAAAGTTAGGGAGTTTTTCCACACATTATCACTGGCAAAAAGTAGTGCACTAGATAGGGAATAGGGTACCATTTGAGACTGGCCCTATAGTAAGTAGTCTACACTCTTTCAGAGGGAGCATGGATGGGCAGTAGAAATCAGAGAATGTTAGGGGAATAAAAAGGGTAGATGGCTCTCTTAAAGGGGAAGTCTCCTTAAAAAGGGACAAGAGTTTTACAGTCTAAGGACAAATATTCTAAATATGCATCAACAAGACTAGTAGAATTAGAATTCTGACTGGACAAAATGAGTTTCAAGGACCTTGTAAAACAAGAGAGAAAGAGAACACAGATGCAGGATATGGGGGTGGTGGTGGTGGTAGGGGGGGACTTGTTGATTGAATTAGTGATGATGATAGCTTCCTTACCTCCTTCTGATCTCTGTAAACCTTGATCTCGAATCAAGTCCTGAAAGAAAGAGAGAGAGAGAGAGACAGAGAGAGCGAGAGAGGAAATAACAGAGAATCACAATACTGTGAAGACTGCTAGTCATCTCAGATTCCAGACAAACGCTACAGATTGGAGTATATCTTGGTAGCTTGTATAACACTTAGTGGAACTGACTACTTTTGCAGATATGAAAACAGTCAACACTGTTTTCATAAAATTATATATTAGTCAAAAAATATCAAATTCCCAGTTTATGTATACAAAACCAACTTTATTAAAAGAGGTTTTAAAAATAGGTAATAATAATAATAATAATATTTGACTCTAAATGTTATGACGTTCACTAAAAAGGCATTGATGGCAGAACAGATGGATGTAGTTCAATGTATGATTAATATAATAAACAAATACATTTCTTGGTAGTCCCAAAACATATTGCTATCGGGTTGTAAATCACAACGGGCCTGATACCATAAGGAATGCACTGTCTCAGTTTCAATGGCTCAATATTTTGGAAAAAAAACTAAAACAGACGTATGTAACTAAGGTTGAGAATGACAATATAATCAAACTAGCAAGGCCAAATGATCACAAGTCAGCAATAACATGGCTGATGGGCTAGCGTATCTAGTTATGTAGCGAGCTAAAAACACAGAGCCTAACGTTAGCTAGCGAGCTAAAAACACGGAGCCTAACGTTAGCTAGCGAGCTACCTGCTAGGACGATACCATGTCATTGGAAGAGTGGGTGAGTGACTGACTCTTCCGTCATCTTGTTTTTCGGTGGCTATACACGGCTAGAGATGCAGGTGTCATTGGGTAAAGCTAGCAAGAACTAGAACGGCTTATCCAGTTAGCATATCTCTCGCATTCGTAAATTCAGAGAGCAGAATAACTGATGAATTTACCAACGTGAAACACCTGCTGAGTTTAACCCGGGGTCAGTAAACTTAGGAAAAGAAAGTAATAGTTAGTCAAGAACACTCTCGGTAACATGTAAACAGCTGTGTCTGGAAGTAGCTAGCTAGCTAGCCATGTTTAGCCAGTTGGCTTGTGTGCTTGGTTGGGGACCAAGCCTTGCATTGTTGGCAGGCAAACTGCAGAAAGACGAGGAGGCTACAATTCCCCATCGTTTATCAGTGCAATTTTGACGGCCAAATTAGGTGAAAAGGTTTTAAGAGGGTTTATTTAATGTTACTTCGTTAGATGTTAGCTCATCTTTCTCTGGCTAGCATTAGCTG